>NC_135220.1:22602853-22635353 GCF_052324685.1 Brachyhypopomus gauderio | reverse complement strand
TCCTGCGTGTGAACGAGGTGGACGTGTCCGAGGTGTCTCACAGCAGGGCGGTTGAAGCGCTGAAGGTGGCGGGATCTATCGTTCGACTGTACGTGCGCAGAAGAAGACCCATGCTGGAGACCGTCGTGGAGATCAAACTCGTCAAAGGACCAAAAGGTCCCTAACCAAGCAGTTACAACAGCAACATGAAAGCACTCATGCTCCTGTTAGAAACGCATTCTAAATGATCTCATGGACACTTCCTCTGCTCTTTGGGGTGGCAGGAAGCTGGTTGTTATCATTTCTGTTGCTTGTCTTAAGATGTTATTATGGACAGACTTGTAAAACAAATGATTTTCATAGAAGGAAAGACTGCTTTGATGCATTATTTAGAAACCACCTCACAAACACAACACACACACACACACACACACACACACTGTTCAGAGGAGCTGGAGACAGCACTCACAAGTTATTGTCAGCGTGTAGTCCTACCAACACGGTTCTGTAAAAGCACTTAAGCACACAGGACTCCATTTGTAGCTCTGTATGAGGCCGTGGGATGAATTTGAATGATGGTTACAAACGTGGAGCTCATTAAAGGCCTCTGAGTCAGACAGCTGCCCTGTTCCGGGAAGGAGCCAGTGCCCCATTCACATCCTTATCATAGCTGCTGAAATAGTCTCTGACTCTCACTCCCTGTCTCTAATCTGACTCTCTCTCTGTCTCTGTCTCTCTCTCTCTCTCTCTCTCTCTCTCTCTCTCTCTCTCTGTATGTCTCTAATCTGACTCTCTCTCTGTGTCTCTCTGTGTCTCTCTCTCTCTCTGTCTTTAATCTGACTCTGTCTCTGTCTCTAAATATGTCTCTCTCTCGGTCTCTAATCTGACTCTCTGTCTCTAATCTGACTCTCTTTCTCTCTGTGTCTCTCTATCTGACTCTCTCTCTCTCTCTCTCTCTCTCTCTCTTTCTCTTTCTCTTTCTCCATCTGTCTTGCCAGGACTGGGGTTCAGTATTGCAGGAGGCGTGGGTAACCAGCACATCCCTGGTGATAACAGCATCTATGTCACCAAGATCATCGATGGCGGAGCAGCACAGAAGGACAGCAGGCTGCAAATCGGGGACCGGCTGCTCATGGTGAGGGCGTTGCCCCACACACCAGACTACATGTGCACCCGCACCTGTGCAGGTCCCCACACACCAGACTACACGTGCACCCGCACCTGTGCAGGTCCCCACACACCAGACTACACGTGCACCCGCACCTGTGCAGGTCCCCACACACCAGACTACACGTGCACCCGCACCTGTGCAGGTCCCCACACACCAGACTACACGTGCACCCGCACCTGTGCAGGTCCCCACACACCAGACTACACGTGCACCCGCACCTGTGCAGGTCCCACCACACCAGACTACACGTGCACTGTGATTGTCACAGTGGAGTGTGGTGTACCAAGACTGGGACAGGGACTGGTGTCAAAATTTGCCAGACGTACTGGTATGGTCAGCCGTTATGGTTTGAATGGACACTCAGCATGCTTGCTAGCGGGTTGGGGACTGAATGTCCTGCCGCTCTGAGAGATTCCAGACCGCAGCTCTGCAACAACTGGAATACTGAAGCTGAAACTGATTTAACTAGTTTTTAACTAGTTTTTTAACTGATTTAACTAGTGTGATCTTTAGTTTGGCATCACAAATTCACTGGTGTTTGCTGAAGCAAATGATAAAGCATATTGAAAATCCTGCATGTACACACACACTCTCCCTCTCTCTCCCTTCCTCCCTCTTTCTCTTTCTCTCTCTCTATCTATCTATCTCTCTCCCTCTCTCTCTCTCTCTCTCTGTTACAATCCCCCCTCTCTCTCTCTGTCTGTCTCTCTGTTACAATACCCCCTCTCTCTCTCTCTCTCTCACTCTCTCTCTCTGTCTGTATCTGTTACAATCCTCCCCTCTCTCTCTGTTATGATCTCTTCAAGGTAAATAACTACACTCTGGAGGAGGTCACCCATGAGGAGGCAGTAGCCATTCTGAAGAACACGGCTGACGTGGTGTATCTGAAGGTGGGGAAACCCACTAACGTGTACCTTTCAGATCCCTGCGGGCCTCCTGACATCACCCACTGTGAGTAGCTGCATTATACCATACTACTTCTGTATTGTCCTGTACTAGTTATGTATTAGTGAACAGACATTCCTGTACACTGTGTGTGTGTGTGTGTGTGTGTGTGTGTGTGTGTGTGCGTGTGTGTGTGTGTGTGTGTGTGTGTGTGTGTGTGTGTGTGTGTGTGTGTGTGTGATCAACTTGCTCATTAAATCTGCATTAATTTGAAGTAAAGAGCTTTTAGTTTAGCTGGAGACATTTAAACCCAAAGCAGGTGAGACATTGGGGTGATTGACTAGTTTAAAAATATATTACCGTCTGTAATCAGCTGGTAACAGTTTGTGTCATGGCAGAGACAGAGGGATACAGTGTCATAACCATTACATAGTGTGTCATAACCATAACGTAGTGTATTGTTGCTGGTTACATGGTGTGTCATAACCACTACATGGTGTGTCATAACCATAACGTAGTATATTGTTACTGGTTACATGGTGTGTCATAACCATTACATGGTGTGTCATAACCATAACATAGTGTATTGTTGCTGGTTACATGGTGTGTCATAACCACTACATGGTGTGTCATAACCATAACGTAGTATATTGTTACTGGTTACATGGTGTGTCATAACCATTACATGGTGTGTCATAACCATAACGTAGTGTATTGTTGCTGGTTACATGGTATGTCATAATCATTACATCATGTGTCATAACCAAAAGGTAGTGTATTGTTACTGGTTACATGGTGTGTCATAACCGTTACATGGTGTGTCATAACCATAATGTAGTATATTGTTACTGGTTACATGGTGTGTCATAACCAAAAGATAGTGTATTGTTACTGGTTACATAGTGTGTCATAACCATTACATGGTGTGTCATTACCATAACGTACTGTATTGTTGCTGGTTACATGGTGTGTCATAACCATTACATCATGTGTCATAACCAAAAGGTAGTGTATTGTTAGTGGTTACATGGTGTGTCATAACCATTACATTGTGTCTCTTAACCAAAACGTAGTGTATTGTTACTAGTTACATGGTGTGTCATAACCATTACATGGTGTGTCAAAACCAAAATGTAGTGTATTGTTACTAGTTACATGGTGTGTCATAACATTACATGGTGTGTCATAACCATAATGTAGTATATTGTTACTGGTTACATGGTGTGTCATAACCATTACATTGTGTCTCATAACCAAAACGTAGTGTATTGTTACTAGTTACATGGTGTGTCACAACCATTACATTGTGTGTCAAAACCAAAATGTAGTGTATTGTTACTAGTTACATGGTGTGTCATAACATTACATGGTGTGTCATAACCATTACATAGTGTATTATTACTGGTTATATGGTGTGTTATAACCATTACATGTAGTGTCATAACCATTACACAGTGTGTCATAACCAGTGTTGGGAACGTTACTTTAAAAAAGTAATTAGTTATAGTTACTCACTACTTGTTCAAAAAAGTAACTGAGTTAGTAACTGAATTACTCTATAATAAAAGTAAAAAATTGTTGTCAGAAAATTGTTTAACTTTTGATATTTGTTGCACATCCACAGACCAGTGCAGGATAAAATCCTTTAAAATCCCAAATCTTTGAAAAAAAAAAAAAGCAAAAGTAAACAGTTACACTATATAAAGTGCATTTACATCTATGAAATTAAATTAAATTCTCTCAACCTGAGACAACTGGTTTGTTTACAACAGAAGTAAACTTAACAATAAAACCTCTATTCTTAATTAAATAAATCAAATACTCAGTCTGGTAGACATTCAGGAACTTCAAGTATTTTCTTAAATAATGTTTATTTCGCCTTGAAAGTTCTAGTTTTCTTCGGCTTGCACCTGACGCCATTTCGGCCTCTTCTCCGTTTGTGTCGTGTCACTCGCGTGCTTCGGCGCACGTGTAAAAACACTGGCTCTGATTGGCTATCATAACGCTGCCTTAGCCAATCGCTTACTGACTTGTTAAGTTAAACAGGTGTTACACCGAGAACTGTGACCTATCGAGATCTGTTACTTCTCACTAGCCTGGACAGCGGTCCGCTCGGTTTACTGTTAGTATATCAATATATAGTAACGCACCGCTTTTAATGACCAGTAACGTCAACGGCATTGTAACGACAGGAAAAGTAACTAATTATATTATCCCATTACTGAAAAAATGACGTTACCTTAACGGCGTTATTCGCAACACTGGTCATAACCATTACATGTAGTGTCATAACCATTACATGGTGTGTCATAACCAAAATGCAGTGTATTGTTACTGGTTACATGTTGTGTCATAACAATTGCATGGTGTGTCATAACCATTACCTATAGTGTCATAACCATTAAGTGGTGTATTGGTACTGGCTACATGGTGTGCTGCTCACTCTTTTCCTTTGTCTTCCTCTGTTTCTTTCTCCCTCTCTCCCCTCTCTCTATATCTCTCTTTTTCTCTCTGTCTCCCTGTCTTGCTCACTGTCACTCTCTCTACAGCATTTTCCCCTGCTATGGATAATCATATCTCTTCTGCTGGTAATAATGGGACTCTGGAGTATAAGTCCAGTCTTCCTCCCATCTCCCCCGGACGCTACTCACCCCTGCCACGCCACCTGCTGGGGGAGGAGGACATAAACAGGTTGGATGGCTTTTCATTCTTACGGTAATTGCCTCGGTCTCTCCGCCAGAAGCCGTACTCCGCAGGTACTCTGTGTAGAACCGCAAACCTTCCTACCTCTCCCTCCCAGTGTGTCGCTGTGTGGAAGTTCCAAACGCATTGTGAGGCGGAATCGCCATGACGCCCCTGCCGTTCTGCCCCACCCACCCTTGTTGCTCCTCCTCCCTAGACATGGTTGTCTGTCTCCTTAATGAAACGTCCTGTGTGAACGTGAATGTGTCGTCTTCATTGAAGTGATCAGCAGTGATCAACACCTACACTCACAACTCTTAGACTGATGCAGCTAAATGGATGACTGAAGAAGCTCTTCTTAACACCTTCATAAATTCTTCATAATGCCTTCATAACTTCATTACACCTTCATAATCTCTTCTTAATGGCTCCATAAGATCTTCACAACACCTTCATAATCTCTTCATAATTCTTTCATAACGTCTCCACCACACTTTCATAACCTCTTAATTACGCCTTCATAACTTCTTCATCATGCCTTCATAACCTCTTAATTACGCCTTCATAACTTCTTCATAAACTTTGTTGTGCCCCTTAAGTTTTGGGACATTTGATGGTTTTACACCAATCAGCCACAACATCAAAACCACTTTTAAGTAGCATTTTCTGAGAATTTTTAGCAGCAAGCAAAGTATAGATGACTGGGTTACTACATCTCCAAAATGTAGATCTTGAGGGGTGTTCTTGGGATGCAGTAGCTATGGTATGTAGTATTTACCTACCATCATGTGCACTTGAGGCACTTGAACCATTTAAGGCAGGGGTAATCAATTATATCTTTCCGCGGTCCAATTTTGGCAGATAGCTCTGACCTGAGGTCCGGGTCGGCGGTGGCGAACGTAAGTTGTTGAGTGGGGGGGGGGGGGCGAACGTAACACTCGTTAACACTCGTCACGGAGTGTTTTTCCAGTAGCCCTGAAATAAATGCTCCGGTTTAAAATTTAGTCTCCCGTAAAAATTAAAAAATATTTTTGGCATTTGGGTCCGTATCCAGTTAATCGGGAATGTGATTGGGTCCAGACAGGACGGCGTTCGGGTCCGGATCCGGACCGCGGTCCACCATTTGGTGACCCCTGATTTAGGGAGTGAAGGCTAGTCTGTCTGCTCTGATCCCACAAACATTATTGTAGCACAAATAACTGAAAAGTCTTGACATAAACTTTTCTGTTAGGCTACAATAAATCGTGTTTTCTGAAATTCTTAAGTAGACAAGTTACCTTGTAGCTTGACAGGAAGTTTTCATAACACACGTTACACTGTAGCTTGCTGTGTATGGGGCTGTGCAGCTCTAGAGCACTACTGATAGTGCCTACACTGGGTACGTGAGCACCAGAACTGGACCATGGAGCAATGGAAGAAAGTTGCATGGTCTGGTGGATTCCTGACAGGTCTGATTGAGTCCTGCCATTCTTGCGTATGTTACTTCGACATGTGCCACCTCCTTAAACATTTATGCAGACCAAATATGACATTTCCAGATAGCATTGACCTTTTTCAGCAGAACAATGTGCCTGGCCACACTGCAGAAGATGTTCAGGAATGTTTTAGGGAATATGAGTTCATGGTGTTGCCTTGGCCTCCAAATTCCCCAAATTTCAGTCTGATGGAACATCTGTGGGATGTGCAGGTCCGATCCAGATCCTTTAAGTCCTGTGAGGTGGGGTTCCTGTGAGATGGGGTTCCTGTATGGTGGGGTACATGTGAGGTGGGGTTCCTGTATGGTGGGGTACATGTGAGGTGGGGTTCCTGTATGGTGGGGTTCCTGTGTTGGGTACCTATGAGGTGGGGTTCCTGTGTTGGGTACCTGTGAGGTGGGGTTCCTGTGAGGTGGGGTACCTGTGAGGTGGGGTACCTGTGTAGTGGGGTTCCTGTGTTGGGTACCTGTGTTGGGTACCTGTGAGGTGGGGTTCCTGTGTTGGGTACATGTGGGGTTCCTGCCAGTGTCTGCAGAGGTCTTGTGGAGTGCGTGCCTCAACAGGTCACAGCAGTTTTGGTGGCAGGAGGGGGGGGGGGGGGCACACAATACTAGTCAGGTGGTTTTAATGTAATGTCTGATTGGTGTACTTCAGGTGCAGGGAATATAATGAGTGTAAGTGTTGGGTGCTCTGTAGCTATGATCCTAAACTCTTAGGTGATGTTCCTATGCTCACATAAATGACATACAGGATTGTTTCCCTGTATGTGTGTGTGTGTGTGTGTGTGTGTGTGGCTGTGTTTGTGTGTCTAGTGGTATGTTTGTGTGTATAGGCAGTGTGTATAGGTTTGTGGGGATTCTTTTAAGAGGCTTTTGGGCAGGAGATTTATCTGACTGACCTGAACTCCCTTAGCAGAGAGGGAGAAAGCTATCTTCAGACTGGAACACATGGACTGGGCAGCTCAGGTCAGGTGGGACCTGTTCTCACTCTCCCACTAAGAGAACTGATCCTGTACGTAGGGCATTCTGACCTGTTCTCACTCTCCCACTAAGAGAACTGATCCTGTAGGGCATTCTGACCTGTTCTCACTCTCCCACTAAGAGAACTGACCCTGTAGGGCATTCTGACCTGTTCTCACGCTCCCACTAAGAGAACTGACCCTGTAGGGCATTCTGACCTGTTCTCACTCTCCCACTAAGAGAACTGACCCTGTAGGGCATTCTGACCTGTTCTCACTCTCCCACTAAGAGAACTGACCCTGTAGGGCATTCTGACCTGTTCTCACGCTCCCACTAAGAGAACTGATCCTGTAGGGCATTCTGACCTGTTCTCACTCTCCCACTAAGAGAACTGACCCTGTAGGGCATTCTGACCTGTTCTCACTCTCCCACTAAGAGCACTGAGCCTTTAGGGCATTCTGGCCTGCTCTTATAACATGATATGCCAGGCTAGCAGGAATGGGTAATAAGGTTAAATCTGATAAGGCAGATGTGTTGTGCTTGGAGCAGCATCCCACAATTCCAGTGGCTTTGCTGAGTTGTAGCCACTTTGTATGCTTATTAGTATTAGTGTAAATTAGAGATGTAAAGAGGGATGACAGATAGAGAACATTAAAGACTTTAAAGACTGGGCACTTATCCCACGTCCGCTGCCCCCCCCCCCCCCCCCCCCCCCCCCCCCCCCCCCCCCCCCCCCCCCCCCCCGCTCCCCCCCCCCCCCCCCCCCCCCAGATTAATCTGAGCTTTTCCAGGCCCGGCTAAACTGTAGGCTTAGCTTAGCCCACTCTGTGCTGCTTGGACCAGTTGCTGAAGCAGCAGGGCTCAGATATTTAAGTGACTCAGTGAACCAAATGTAGAACAAAAAGACCATCATACTTTGACTCCTGAGCCCTTGATAAATAATAGGAAAGAAAACTGAATCTGTCAGATGAAGCTAAGGCGATTAGCAAAGCTTGATGCTGTGTGAGGTAATATATGCGATACATTTGAACCTATGGTACAGCTCACAGATGAATAATGCATGAAGAAAGGCTTATGTTTGGGGGAGTTTGAGGGTGTACACTTAGAAGCTGAGCTCTGAAACGACATACAGATGCTCCCTTTAGTGCTTTAAAGATGCCTCTATAATTAACACACAAAAGTCCTATAAAAGGAACAGTCTCAACTGCTAGTCATGCATTTAGTACTACACACATGCACAGACTGGAACTGAACTTACATTAGCTCCCCAGTGTACTGTAAACAAGCTCTTTTTATCCACACACGCACACACACGGGCATGCGCGCGTGCACACACACACACACACACACACACACACGCACACAATTCCCTTTCCCGAGAGGTTCTGAAGTCCCACTCCCACTCTTCATTAATCATTCAGTTGGTTAAGTGGAACAAACTCACATAGCGGTAGTGCCTCAGCCCAATACTCTTAGAAACACACACACACACACACACACACACACACACACACACACACACAGACACACACAAACCTTCATTCAGCAGGATGAGAAGTGCAGATTGATTCCCTTTCAGTTTTCTTGTCAGTAAGTGATTTTATTTGAATAATGATGGTGCAGGCTGTGTGGTGGCATACAGTCTCTTAGCTGAGTTTGGACTGTAGGTGCCGTCTACAGTGTGTGTAGAGACACCCCAAAGAGCATCAGTTGAACTTAATGAGTTTTTAAGTTTAGTTTAAGCTTAGTTTTAAATGTACATGGCAAAGTTCTGCCATGTAGGTGTGAAATTACTGTGTGTGTGTGTGTGTGTGTGTGTGTGTGTGTGTGTGTGTGTGTGTGTGTGTGCAGATGATAATATTCTTAGTTAGGTTTATATACCATGCCAGAGTGTTTTTCTCTTGTGTGATGAACACAGATGTGTAGTGATGAACACAGATGTGTAGTGATGAACACAGATGTGTAGTGTACAACAGTCTAGCTGTGCTGCTTACTCCTGTGCATTTGGCACTGTATCTTTTTACAACTGACAAAATTCTAGTCCTGCCTTAGTGACGCAGGAGAGAGGGAGGGGCAGGGGAGAGGGAGGGGCAGGGGAGAGGGAGGGGCAGGAGAGAGGGAGGGGCAGGGGAGAGGGAGGGGCAGGGGAGAGGGAGGGGCAGGGGAGAGGGAGGGGCAGGAGAGAGGGAGGGGCAGGGGAGAGGGAGGGGCAGGAGAGAGGGAGGGGCAGGAGAGAGGGAGGGGCAGGAGATGGGAAGTATGTCCACCTCCCTGTGTGGTACTTTAACTATCAGCAACAAAGCAAGACCAACATGTTCACTACATGAGTGCATCTCTCTCTGTCACACTCTTTCACTCACTCTTTCTGACTCTCTGATTCTCTTTCATTCTCTCTCTCTCCCTCTCTCTCTCTCTCTCTCTCTCTCTCTCTCTCCTTCTCCCTCTCTCTGTCCTCTGTGGATCTCTAAAGTATAACTGCAGTAAATCATCTGATCTCATACTGTTTAGTTCCACAACAATAATGAAAAACATTTTAAGGATCTCAATCTGCAGAGTGGAATTGGATCTCTGCCAGTCTATTAGAGACTAGTATGAATATCTTCAATGGTTTCCTATAGTGTGCAGACAGAAGGACGTCTGCCTCGATCTAAGACTGTTTGAAATTAGCCAGCAGATTGATTGAAGTGTTACGTGTCTGTCTGCTAGTTATGTGTTGGTGTTACTAGTTATGTGTTGGTGTTACTAGTTGTGTGTTGGTGTTGCTAGTTGTCAAACACTAGTCTCCTCACTATAGGATATGTGGGGCTTGTGTCTGTGACCTGCGTGTGAGCATGCATGTGTGTTCCTTTCCAGACTCTGCATGCCCTGTGTTCGTCAGCTCAGATAGCAGCTCCGCGCTTCTGAAGTCTTCTGAGCAGACGGAGCTGATTGGTGATTTTGTATCTGTGCTTATCTGCTGTCTCTCTCTGATCAGAAATCCCTCCTTAGATGACGGGGAGGGCCACAGATTCGATTCGCAGCACTTCCAGTTGAGGTGAGATTCCAGACATTTTTGTGTCTAGGGTTCGCACGCATCATCCCGCTCGGAGCGAGACATTTACGGGACATCTTGTTTCGTCCTCCTTGTCCACTGCTGACGAGCTTCTTTCTGTTCTTCAAGTCCAGATTCTTAGAGCAGCGATGTGAGCTGTAGGGGCCCCTGGACACAGAGCCTAGGGCCCCTTCACCAGTGCACCCTGTGTGTGATCTCTACTCCCATCACACCCACCCCCAGAGAGGACACACCCTCACCACCCTCTACACCTGCTCCAACCACCCATTTTCTCTCAAGACTCATTGTCTTCTCTGTAGACAAGCGTTTCTGTGCACACCTGTCATTCTCCCCATTTAGGGGAGGAAAGGAGTGGTGATGCATTTTTGAGAGAGCGAGCGAGAGAGACAGACAGACAGACAGACAAAGAGAGAGAGAGAAAGAGACTGGGCGATTGAGAATAACTGAGCAGATGTGACACATAAAGCCCCTGAAGAACCTTTTGTGCTACTGGTCTAACTGGTCACAGTACTGTTCTGACTGGTGAGCCTGTGGAACACTTACACAGGTGTTAGCGTTGTCACTGGAACAGTATGTGCAATCTAGTACGTATGAAAGACTGATGTATGATTCATTACGTTTATATAATGCTGTTTTTGAGTCTAGTAGCTATATGTAAATGTATATGTCTGTTAGTTGTTTAATTTCTGGCTCCACGATATATGTTTGAAGCCTTGAATGGACATCAGAAAACATGAACTTGCGAAAGCTTAACTCACTCTTCACTTATCTCACGCTTAAATATGACAAATTTAACTCAGCACTAACATTCTAACATTGATATTTCCTTATCTCTGTCAATCTCTTTTTCTCTCTCTCTCTACCTCTCATCATGTTGCCACTCTCTCTCTCCCTCTCTCTCATGCGCACTAACATGGCTATTCTGCTTTCTGCTCTTTCTCTTCCTCTCTAGGCCTCCAGAGCCCGTTTACAGCACTGTGAATAAACTGTGTGATCGTGTCCCCTCCCCCCGCCTCTACTCCCCTGTGGAGTTCGATAAGAGCCCACTACACGCCGTCCCCTTCCCTCACTACCACTTAGGTCTGCTCCCTGACTCCGACATCACCAGGTACTGACCAATCAGCGCTTTGCCTTTAAATGAGGTTCACCTGCACGCCCCGCCCACAACACTCTCCCCGCATGCCCCGCCCACCCAACACCCGTTTGTTCCCCACAGGGGACGCCTCACTGATGGCTCCTCCGCTAACACTGAAGACCTTCTGTACTGTACAAACACCTCACGAGTCTAATTTGGCCTCAGGGCTGGGAAATGTAAAAGGCCAGTTGGTCATGTTGTTGTCTGTCTGAGTTCACACTGGTGTAATCAGACTGTTTGGAAAATGGAGGTAAATCTCTGTTAGGGTTAAAGGAGGAATAGCTGGGAGAATGAGTTCATTACTGGTGTACTGGTTTACTGGTGTGAAAAGCTGAATCTGGTATAAAAAGTTAAACCTGGCAAAAGGGAGAGTTGGACCAGAATGTGAAGGTGTGTAAACTAACCCTAATGCAGTGGTAACCCTAACCCTAACTATCTCTAACTCAGTGCTAACGCTAACCTTAACTAACCCTAACGCAGTGGTAACCCTAACACCTAAACAGTTACCCTAACCCCTAATATTAACCCTAACTCTAACCCTAACACAAACCCAGTGCATGCATGATTGTAAGGGAAATCTTTGATCCATTTGTCTAGATAATCCTGCACTGATGCCTGCCACTACAACTTATTCAGAAATACCACACATTGTTCAGAGCTTCAGGGAGCACAGTTCCTCTGAAGATGGTTCCTTACTGCAACCAGAATTACATGGTTGTTTGATTATTTATTTTTATTTGTGTTTGTTTATGCTTATGTTTATTGCATTATCCAGCACCTCTGTAATGACTCATGACCTCACAGTGGCTTAACCCAACATTTGTGGTCTTGACCTGTGACCCCTCTGTTGCTCACTGAGTTTCTTTCAACTGTTCCTTGATGGGGAGGTGTCACCACAAAGCTTCTCCACTGTGAGCTTCCACAGAGCTTCTCCATTCCTGTCTCCTCTGTAGTTGTGTCTTCTTCATTTCTTCTGTCTTAATTAGGTTTAATTAGGTATCCCACTCTTCACACTGATTTATATGAACACAGTTGTCAAGCCTATAGTTTAGAGATAAATGGTGTCTGAGATCCAAGTTTTTTTTTCCATCAGTCTAATTTTAAATGTGCATGAACACGTGTGTGTGTGTGTGTGTGTGTGTGTGTGTGTGTCTAGGCATGTTTATATCTGTGTGTGTGTGTGTCTCTAGGCATGTATGTTTCTGTCTGTGTGTGTGTGTGTGTGTGTGTGTGTGTGTGTGTGTGTGTGTGTGTGTGTGTGTGTGTGTCTATATTGCTTCATGTTTTCGTCTGGCAGGACTCTTGTTCATGAGCTTGCTTAACAGTCAAGTAGTCAACACATTACTTAAACTATAAAGCACTGACTGATTGGTTTGAGAGTGATTTGCCTGTGAGGGAGATGAGAAGAGACCCATCACCGAAGAGCCTGGCAGGTGCGGACCCCACACGATCCCGGGGGGCGGGGTCACAGTGCTGTCATTTCGATCAGTTCTGATTGGCCCATTTGGGTATGCATGCGGGTGTTTTGATGAATTAATTCCAGTCCAGTCAGCTAAGCAGACAGAGAGAATGTGAGAGAGAGACAGAGAAGGACTAGTGACTGGAGCCTCTAATGTTTCCTCAGACACAAACAGATGTGGCACACAGAGTGCTCTGTTCTTTACTGTGATACTCTGCTGTTGGAGAGGAATGACCCCTGTGTCAGTGCAGACCCCACGCCTGGCGTCATGCTTTACTGCTGAGGAACGCTGGGTCAGAAGAGTCAAATGTTTTTTTTTTTTTTACCACATTTTTTTAAGCAAGCAGCAGCATTGACAGGGTCAAACTAGAATCTGACTGATGATGGTTCAGCTCAGAGTAGATAAACGCTCCGCCACCCCCAGTGGGTCTTGTCACTGCTGATCGATAATCAGGGTGCCGTCAGTGGAGGAGGATGGTGTCAGAACCCAGCAGGTGGAGCTGGCTTCCACAGTCCGGTTCCCCAACCACACCCCTGGGTGGAGGATGTGTTGCCCCATGCTCTTTCAAGCTTTCCGAGCTGTAGTCTAATGTTCCAGTAATGACCTGATGTTTAATTGTGCTCTGTGCAGTTTGTACTGCTCCATGGTGACGTGCTGTCTGTACGTGAGTCGGGCGTCTGTGGTTCTGACGTTCTGAACTGTTACGTTGTGGGACCATGTGAGCATCTGCTCCATTGAACCAGCTAATGATAAAATTCTCTTTCCTTTCTCAGTCTCTCTCTTTCTCTTTCCCCCTCTCTCACTCTACTGATGTACTGGTTTTCTTCTCAAAAGGTAAAGTGTGTGTTTGTGCGTGTTTGCGTGTGTATATTTGTGTGTGTAAGTGTGTGCATGCGCATGTGTGCACACGTGTGCTAGGTGTAATGCAATGCCAAGAGTTTCAGAGACGTAGATGAATTATCTTTGGCTTTGTAGCTTCACAGCTTACGTTCTTCGTCTCCTTCGTCTCCTAAGCTTTTTGAAGTGCTTCTGCAGTCTAGAAACAGTGTGCTAGCTGGCTAAGCCAGCCTGCCTGTCAGAGAAGTCAATCAAACCTACTGATAGGCTCCATCAAGGCCCTCCTGCCCTTAGACTGCCTGGTGAGGCCCCCGACCCGCCCGCCTGCCCGTGGCTGTATTGACCTCAGTCGGGCAAAGGCCGGTGAGAGATGGGCTCTTTGACGAGGCTCTGTGGTTAACACATCACTGTGATTCATCTTTGTGTTTGTCTGTGTTGGCGTGATGGTTTATTCTGAGCCTCCGGGGGGCGCTGGTGTGTCTCGCAGTTGCTGACATGGCAGTTTTTTTCTGGGATATGGATGGCTCGGCACCATGAGGCCTGAGGGTACCGACCCACGGGACGGCTAGATGGCTTTACTCAGCATGGAAATAACCTTGCAAAGATTCGTCAGAACCTAAAATGAACGAACGATAGGATGAGATGGGATGAGATGACTTTATAGCCCCCGTAGGTACATTTGTCTTGGGCTCCTAACCATGCTGCAGTCAATAAATCAGTATGAGTTGATTTCTTTCCTGCTCAGACAGCAGAAGGTGCTCACCTGGGACTGCACTGCTGGGGGTGCTTCAGAGCGTACCCTTCCCTTGACCACTTCGGTGCAGGCTGCACACACGCTTTTGGGACGTGGCCCGTGCCTAGTTGTTGGCTCTGTTTCTTTCTGTGATAATATATTACTCCTCTGTAGTAGCACATCCTGGGTGATAAAGAGGCGGACAGCAGGTCACCACTCTGCTGGGGAGAAAATCCACTGCGCCACTCTGGGAACTGCTGGTAGTGACAGCTGCTGTTGAGACTGTGGCTTCTGTCAGCCAATCAGATGACAACCTTTCTGACACCTCATTTCTGTGTTGTGAGCTTTCTGAGTATGTAAAGGCTACATTCACTATTGTTAATGGGCAGAATAAACGGAGGTGTGGAGGTCAGGAGAGAGACAGTCCTGCATCCTGCACATCAGGATTGTAGTGTAGAGAGGTGGAGCAGGTGGGGATGTGTTCCAGGAAGACGGAGAGACAGGTAAATTAATGCAGTTGACTGGAGATACCAGTTATCAGCACAGCTCATCACTACAATTCTGCAGCTAAACAAGCAGTTTTAAGTTTTTACAGTTTTGTGTGAGGATTCGTTTGAAAGTTGAAGCTGTTGACTGATTATCAGTGTTGACTTCCCAGAATAATCAAAGTTAGCATTTTTCACCCCACATGATTTTTTTTATGTAAGAGAATTAGGAGGGACTGGCATATTACAGATTTGGCTGAATATCACATGCATTTAGTCTCTGTTTAATTTTATTTCAAAATGTTCCAATTTATTAGATAAAAGTATTAATTAGGTTTGCTGTTAAAGGGTTTAGAATGAAGTTGTCTTGTACTAGGGGGGCTTTTATTATTTAAAATAAATTTGATATGCAGAGGCAAACAAATGGACCGCGGTTGCCATCTAGTGGTCAAACTTGATATTGGCATCCTTTGTAACGTCAGGCATGCGTCCCTGAGCACCACGTGTGATATTTTTCTAGGACATGAAAGCAATTAATTTTCAGTCATTTGTCGTTACAGTTGTTGAGGCGTTTTGTTCTTTCATTGTTGTCCTGCACATTATATTGAATGTGGGTGTAGAACCGTTCAAATGACATCTTGTATTGATTATTATAGTGCTGGTCATAAAGATAATTCTCTCTTTTTAAGTAACAACTTTTAGTTAGTATTTATTTGAAGTATTTATTTTTAATATTTATGTTCATATACATGTAGAGGAAGAAGAGAAGAAGAGGGAGTAAGATGGAGTGTAACCGGGTGCGGAGGGAGGGCATACCTGTTTACTCCTCATAAGTAGGTCACGTCCACCTGCTGCTCTAAGAAAGGCCATGTGAAACGCAGCCCCATCACTGTGGGTTATCACCCACGAACATCTGGGAACAACTGTGTCCAATCAAAAGTGTCCCAGCTGAGGCTGAGGCTGGGTCTGATTGGGTCAGGTGATCCTCAGAGTGAAACATCATGCCAGCAAACAGATCGATCTGTTTCCGAAGCGCCCTAATTGGGTTGTTAAGAGGACACTGCATTCCTATGTTTCCGCTCGGTCTATAAACAGACACAGTAGGTTTGTAGTTACTAGACGAGCTTTCTGTGACCCTCTGTCTGAAGTCAGTGGGCATGCATGTGTGTGGCTGTGGAGAAGTGTGTGTGTGTGTGTGAGTGCTGTTTTTGTGCCTGCTTGTGGCGTTAGCACGTGGTCCCTGTGTGCGTGCGTGCGTGTGTGCATGTGTGTGTGTGTGTGTGTGTGTGTACGTGCACGAGCACTCCAACTCCGTCTCCAGGAATCCACTCAGAAATGGGACAAATGCTCTGAATCTAGAGCAGTGCCCTACCCAGCTTCATCCGTCCTGCTCTGCCATACGCTAGTCTGGAGCCAGCATCCAGCTAGCCAACGCTCGCCGCTGTGTGTGTGTGTGTGTGTCACCACACCTCCCGCACACCCCCGAGGATGCATACAGACGCTTAGGGCACGTGTGTGTGTGTGTGTGTGTGTGTATGTATGTGTCGGGAGACATGCTGAGCCCCATGGACTCGGACCTGATGTACTATTGGACATGCATGCACAGGGACCCCAGGAAGGTCATACTGCATAAAGGTTCCACTGGCCTGGGCTTCAACATCGTGGGCGGGGAGGACGGTGAGGGCATCTTCGTCTCCTTCATACTGGCTGGAGGACCCGCAGACCTGAGCGGAGAGCTGCGTCGTGGGGACCAGATCCTGTCTGTAAGTACACACACCATGGAAGAGATTAGATATCTGCGCACTTATGTGTTTGCATGCTGTACAGTGATAAGGGTGTGTGAGTATAGGAACATGCACCGGCTCAAATAATATGTAGCAGTTGCAGTTTTGAGACTGAAATATTTATTGCACATTCTAAAATATTATGGCAACCACATATATGCATTTTATGATGGGACACAACCACATATATGCATTTTATGATGGGACACAACCACATATATGCATTTTATGATGGGACACAGCCACATATATGCATTTTATGATGGGACACAACCACATATATGCATTTTATGATGGGACACAGCCACATATATGCATTTTATGATGCATTTTATTTTAAAAGGCTATAGCATCTATCTGTACTTATATTCTGTCCAACAGTAGAGGGCGCCATCACATCTTCTGTACCAATATGAATTCAAATATTTTTGAGAACAGTTATTTAGTGTTTTGCTCCATGAAAATTAAGATTGGAGTATCACATAGATTCTTAAGTGGTTACACAAATGAGACGTGTGTGAGTGAGAATGGTGATTAATGATGATGCTGTATTTCTCTGTTTGAAACGTGAGATCTCTGTGCTGTTGGAACTAATGCAGCCCAGTTTGATCTCCTGTGGCTAATCCCATCATTCAAACTCATCAGAACATTATCTGAACCAAATGATGTAAATCTAATTCTGGAGTAGCACAAAACAGCCTTTATCAGACCCCTTCAATTTGCTCATAATCAGACACATGCTGTCCCAGATGCCTCGAGACCAGACGCCCTTGATCACTACTCCACTGACAATCAGACACACACAGACCCTGATGAGGGAGGGAGGGAGAGAGAGACAGAGAGAAAGACAGAGAGAGAGAGAGAGACAGACAGAGAGAGAGAGACAGACAGACAGAGAGAGAGAGAGAGAGAGAGAGAGAGGGAGAAAATGACATGCGGAAAGACTGAAGGAAAAGGAAGAGTAGAGTGGAGAGAGAAGGAGAGAGGGAGGGAGAGATAATGGTGTACTGGCCTGATTTGAAGTCTAAGAATAACTCTAGTTTGCTTTCTGAGTTCAGACTGTCGAATGAGTCTGAAGTATAAAGGGCTTATTGCATACGTTTGCATTTACACACACACACACACACACACACACAGGCAAGAGCAGGTTTACCAGTACTTTACTCTACAACTGATTCTTATGTTTATGATACCTGCGGTTGTGGGTATATGGGTCAGCGTGTAAACGTGTATGAAGCGTGTGAGCGTGTTTGAAGCGTGTATGAAGCGTGTGAGCGTGTTTGAAGCGTGTATGAAGCGTGTGAGCGTGTTTGAAGCGTGTATGAAGCGTGTGAGCGTGTTTGAAGCGTGTATGAAGCGTGTGAGCGTGTTTGAAGCGTGTATGAAGCGTGTGAGCGTGTTTGAAGCGTGTATGAAGCGTGTGAGCGTGTTTGAAGCGTGTATGAAGCGTGTGAGCGTGTTTGAAGCGTGTATGAAGCGTGTGAGCGTGTTTGAAGCGTGTATGAAGCGTGTGAGCGTGTTTGAAGCGTGTATGAAGCGTGTGAGCGTGTTTGAAGCGTGTATGAAGCGTGTGAGCGTGTTTGAAGCGTGTATGAAGCGTGTGAGCGTGTTTGAAGCGTGTATGAAGCGTGTGAGCGTGTTTGAAGCGTGTATGAAGCGTGTGAGCGTGTTTGAAGCGTGTATGAAGCGTGTGAGCGTGTTTGAAGCGTGTATGAAGCGTGTGAGCGTGTTTGAAGCGTGTATGAAGCGTGTGAGCGTGTTTGAAGCGTGTATGAAGCGTGTGAGCGTGTTTGAAGCGTGTATGAAGCGTGTGAGCGTGTTTGAAGCGTGTATGAAGCGTGTGAGCGTGTTTGAAGCGTGTATGAAGCGTGTGAGCGTGTTTGAAGCGTGTATGAAGCGTGTGAGCGTGTTTGAAGCGTGTATGAAGCGTGTGAGCGTGTTTGAAGCGTGTATGAAGCGTGTGAGCGTGTTTGAAGCGTGTATGAAGCGTGTGAGCGTGTTTGAAGCGTGTATGAAGCGTGTGAGCGTGTTTGAAGCGTGTATGAAGCGTGTGAGCGTGTTTGAAGCGTGTATGAAGCGTGTGAGCGTGTTTGAAGCGTGTATGAAGCGTGTGAGCGTGTTTGAAGCGTGTATGAAGCGTGTGAGCGTGTTTGAAGCGTGTATGAAGCGTGTGAGCGTGTTTGAAGCGTGTATGAAGCGTGTGAGCGTGTTTGAAGCGTGTATGAAGCGTGTGAGCGTGTTTGAAGCGTGTATGAAGCGTGTGAGCGTGTTTGAAGCGTGTATGAAGCGTGTGAGCGTGTTTGAAGCGTGTATGAAGCGTGTGAGCGTGTTTGAAGCGTGTATGAAGCGTGTGAGCGTGTTTGAAGCGTGTATGAAGCGTGTGAGCGTGTTTGAAGCGTGTATGAAGCGTGTGAGCGTGTTTGAAGCGTGTATGAAGCGTGTGAGCGTGTTCCCCAGAGCGGAGCCCCTGTTCTCTCAGCTGGAGAACCTGTTCCTGCTGTGGCCACCCAGGCGGCACGGCTGCAGGGCCCTCCTGCTTCTGTGCGTCGCTGCTAGACTGTGGTCTGAAGGGACGCTCATGTTGGAGCGCTCCAGAACACCTGCTTACCTCACCATTTTACTCCATCACGTATTTACAATGGAGAAAATGTGGGAAGGAATGTGGGCATGTTGTGAAGATGTAGCCCTGACCTTGTTTATTGAAGTAATAGTGTAATAAGTAGTGTGTGTGTGTGTGTGTGTGTGTGTGTGTGCACAGGTAAATGGCATTGACCTGCGAGGTGCCACTCATGAACAGGCTGCAGCCGCACTCAAGGGGGCGGGACAAACAGTCACCATTATCGCCCAGTATCGGCCTGAGGGTAAGTGTCTGCCATCAATCCTGACCAATCACAGTGCCCAGAAGTGGCAGGATTCAAGTCATTGTCACTCACAGCACCGAGGTCACCTAGAGCTCCGGGCACTGCAGCAGCACATGTGATACGTTTGTGTATTTTCTTCATGGCGGTCGTGTTTGGTGAAGTCCAAAGCTCTAGATTCATGTGTCTGGGTGCGGTCAGAGGCAAACAGATGTTCCTCTCGTCCTATGGCTGGGTCTCAAACCTCTCAGCTCTTCACCTTAGTCATCTTCTTCCAATTCTTCCATCTTCTAAATTCAGCCGTTGTTTTGTCTGTATATTAAGAGAGATACACCGATATCATCCTTCTGTGAGAGTTAATGTTTTCATTAAAAAGATTCCTTGTTTTTTAACCATAATTTAGAGTGTCTCAGTAAAGAATATGTTTTCCACATTTTTAATTAACGTCTGAGACTATCTGCAAACATTTTCACTTTTTGTTGAATCGTTATGGGTGATGAAATATGGATGGGATGGATGAAATGGCACAAAGGGTTAAAACCAAGAGTGGATAGTCATGTCCACAACATTTCCAAGAGTGCAACATTGTTTGGCTTTGTGAGCGGTCCCAAATTTCCCTTTAATGATCTCACTAGATCTTCCTCTTTCTCTGGTACTGACATTGGTAGTGTGCACTGTGTGTGTGTGTGTGTGTGTGTGTGTGTGTGTGTGTGTGTGTGTGTGTGTGTAAGACCAAGGGAGCAGAGGTGTTCTGATGTCTGCTCTCTTTTTTCACCCGTCAGAGCTTGCAATGTGCTCTCCACGCCGGGCTCTACCTCCAGCCACAGGTTTGTGCCATGCGATCAGCACCAGCGCCAAGAACAGCCCAAGCCCCAGCCCCACACACACACACAAGCTCTGGGCAGACCAACAGAGCTGTAGTTCCAGAATCCTCAGGGCATTATGCCCTGCGAGAGTTCTAGGACTCCGAATATCTGTCATTAAACCCGGAGTTCTAGAACACGCTGGCAGGATTCCAGAACGGCAGTTGGGTTCTGGCGGGCTTTCACTGGGCAATGGGGCACAGGCTGGGTCTTGCGTGGTGGTTGCTTTGATCACGGGGCTCTCACACATGTAAGGGAGGGGGAGAGGAAAGCTCCTCTCCATATGTAGACACCTTTCCCCCCTGCCTCTGTCTGCTTACGTCCCTAACCTAGTTACAGTCTTTCTGCTGCACCAACCCCTGTGCTAACACACTGCTCTACACACACATAACTGACCTACTCATGGCCTTCACGAACTCTCGTACACATGGACACACACTTCAAAGCACACTCTAACCCACTCTAACTGTCCACTCTGTGTGTGTGTGTGTGTGTGTGTGTATGTATGTATATACATATATACAGTGGGGAAAATAAGTATTTAGTCAGTCACCAATTGTGCAAGTTCTCCCACTTAAAAATATGAGAGGCCGGTAATTGACATCATAGGTAGACCTCAACTATGAGACAAAATGTGAAAAAAAATTTAAGAAAATCATTTTGTCTGACTTTTAAAGAATTTATTTGAAAATAATGGTGGAAAATAAGTATTTGGTCAATAACAAAAGTTCATCTCAATACTTTGTTGTAGATCCTCTGTTGGCAATGACAGAGGTCAAACGTTTTCTGTAAGTCTTCACAAGGTTGGCACACACTGTTGCTGGTATGTTGGCCCATTCCTCCATGCAGATCTCCTTTAGAGCAGTGATGTTTTGGGGCTGTCGGCGGGCAACACGAACTTTTAACTCCCTCCAAAGGTTTTCGATGGGGTTGAGATCGGGAGACTGGCTAGGCCACTCCAGGACTTTCTTACGAAGCCCCTCCTTTGTTGCCCTGGCAGTGTGCTTGGGATCATTGTCATGCTGAAAGACCTAGCCACGTTTCATCTTCATTGCCCTTGCTGATAGAAGGAGGTTTGCACCCAAAATCTCACAATACATGGCCCCATTCATTCTTTCATGTACACGGATCAGTCGTCCTGGTCCCTTTGCAGAGAAACTGCCCCAAAGCATGATGTTGCCACCCCCATGCTTGACAGTTGGTATGGTGTTCTTTGGATGCAACTCAGCATTCACTGTCCTCCAAAAACGACAAGTTGTGTTTTTACCAAATAGTTCTACTTTGGTTTCATACTCTTCTGGAACATCCAAATGCTCTCTACCAAACTTCAGACGTGCCTGGATATGGACTGGCTTAAGCAGGGGGACACGTCTGGCACTGCAAGATCTGAGTCCCTGGCGTTGTAGTGTGTTGCTGATGATAGCCTTTGTAACGTTGGTTCCAGCTTTCTGCAGGTCATTCACTAGATCCCCCTTGTGGTTCTGGGATTTTTCCTCACAGTTCTTGTGATCATTTTGACCCCACGGGCTGAGATCTTGCGTGGAGCCCCAGATCGAGGGAGATTAGTAGTGGTCTTGTGGTCTTCCATTTTCTGATTATTGCTCCCACAGTAGATTTCTTCACACCAAGCTGCTTGCCTATTGCAGATTCAGTCTTCCCAGCCTGGTGAAGGTCTACAATTCGGTTTCTGGTGTCCTCCGACAGCTCTTTCGTCTTCACCATAGTGGAGTTTGGAGTGTGACTGTTTGAGGTTGTGGGCAGGTGTCTTTTATACTGTTAACGACTTCAAATAGGTGCCATTAATACAGGTAATGAGTGGGGGAAAGAGGAGCCTCTTAAAAAAGAAGCTACAGGTCTGTGACAGCCAGAAATCTTGCTTGTTTGTAGGTGACCAAATACTTATTTTCCACCATTATTTGCAAATAAATTCTTTAAAAGTCAGACAAAATGATTTTCTCAATTTTTTTTCACATTTTGTCTCTCGTAGTTGAGGTCTACCTATGATGTCAATTACAGGCCTCTCTCATTTTTTTAAGTGGGAGAACTTGCACAATTGGCAATTGGTGACTGACTAAATACTTATTTTCCCCACTGTATATATATATATATATATATATATATATATATATATATAGACCCATTCCAAAAAATGTGAATATCATGGTAAAGTTGATTAATTTCCATAATTCCATTCAAAAAGTTAAACTTTCATAGATTCTATATTCAGGGTTAAACGATTTAAACGATTTCATGTATTTATTTATTTATTTTTACATAGTTTGGGCCTCCAGCTCATAAAACCCACGAAAACAGGATTAGAATACTATGGAGAAATCAGCCCAAATTTTTCATTTTTAAACTGAGTGTGACACACTAATCATCTACTTAACTCAAAGCCCTTGCACAGATTTTCCCAGGTGTCATTAATTTGCTTCAGTTTGGTTCAGTTGTCTCAGTTCGGTTCAATATGGGGAAGACTGTGGACATAACAACTGGCCCATCATTGATAGCCTTCATAGGATGGGTAAGCCACAAAAGTTCATAGCTAAAGAGGCTGGCTGTTCACAGATTGCTGTGTCCATGCATATCAATGGAAAGTCTTATAAAAAAAAGAAGATTCAAGATTCTGGCAGAGATCCAGAAAGAGTGGAATGAGGCAGTAGTCACAGCTTCAAAAACCAACACATTCAGATGCATCCAGGAGATGGTCTACAACTGTGGGGTTCCTCAGGTCAAGCCACTTCTGAACTTGAGCCAACATAGGAAGCGTCTCAACTGGGCCAAAGAGAAGAAGGGCCAGTGGTCCAAGTTCCTCTTTTCTGATGAAAATTCGGGAATCAAGGTCCAAGGGTTTGGAGGAAGACGGGTGAGGAACTGAACCCAAACTGCTTGAGGTCCAATGTGAAATATCCGGTCATTCATAATTTGGGTTGCAATGTCTGGTGCAGGTGTTAGTAAACTCTGCTTTCTTAAATCAAAGGTCTTCACAACAGTCTACCAGAATATCTTGGAGGACTTCATGATTCCTTCTGCTGAGGATCTGTATGGAGATGCAGATTTCATCTTCCAGCAGGACCAGGACCTGCCCATGCTGCCAGAAGCACCAAAGCCTGGTTTGATGGCCATGCCATCACAGTGCTTGACTCGCCAGCCAACTCACCAGACCTAAACCCCATTGAGAATCTATGGGGTATTCTCAAGAGGAAAATGAGGGCCACCAGACCCAACAATGAAGAAGAGCTGGCAGCAAACATGAAAGAAATCTGGGCCTCCATAACTCCCATAACTCCCAGGCAGTGCCACAGTCTGATTGCCTCAATGCCACATCGCATTGAGTGATTAAAGCAAAGGGATTCCCAACAAAGTATTGAAGATTGACATATAATTTTGAAAGTATCATATTTTAATTGATTTGATGTGATCCTATTATTTTTTATTTTTTTATTTTTTTGCAAAAACTGAGGAGTAGGGCTGATTCTCCACAGTATGATCCTGTTTTCATGGATTTTATGAGCTGGAAGCCCAAATTATGTAAAAATAAACAAATAAATACTTGAAATCATATATATATATATACACTACGAGTCAAAGGTTTGGACCTAGCTGACTGAATGTATGTACATTATAATACATATAGTACTTTATAGTCTTAAATGTATTTTAAGTTATAGTTTAAACTTAAATTAGCTTCTAAGACAAATATAAATTGTTAAAGTCGATGGTGTATATATATGATCTTTTCCAAATATATACTGTATATAATTAAAATAATAATAATAATGAAATTTTACATGAATTTTAATTGGCTCATCAAAAACTTCATAAATATTGTCCCCATCCTACAAGTGCTTAGCTTACATGGGAATGTGTTCAGGGCATCATAGCTGCTCAGTGTACATGAGAATGTGTGCAGGGCATCATAGCTTTTCTAAAATGTAGACAATATAAATAAACTAGGTGTGTCCAAACCTTTGACTGATAGTGTATATATGTATGCTTCAAACAGTATCCACCAAAACCAGCACTAGTAACACCTGTTTTATTCATTTGATCTTTGCTGGTGTATTAAAATACACTTATATGTCTATGTAGATTAATAATATATTCAGAAGACTGGAAAGGTCAGGAGGAATCCAAACACCATGAGTATAAACTATATTATGCATTACAGTCACCCGAAAAAGTTTCAGAAGCTGAAATCCCAGGGGACATTATTGTGAAGAGACAGGGACCAACTTATCTTACACACACTCCACTCGCCACCTTCCTCTTCCTCACTCCCACCTTCCTCTTCCTCACTCCCACCTTCCTCTTCCTCACTCCATCTTCCACCCCTCTGTTTTCAACTTATTCAACCCCACAGTCTCTCTGCCTTACACACACACACACACACACACACACACACACACACACACACACACACACACACACACTCACCCAGGCAGTCCTGTAACCCCAGTAAAGCAATATAATAACTATGTGAGCAGAACCCTCCAGGTTTTGTCTGCGTGCTCTGCATGTCTGTTTGGCATAACATATCAAATCCTCTTGTGTTGGCAACACAAGCAGGTGTTTGTTGCTTTTCTGGGCCAGAGTCCCCAGTCCCCAGTCCCCTGTCTCCAGTCCCCTGGCCCCTGTCCCCTGTCCCCTGGCCCCTGTCTCCAGTCCCCTGTCCCCTGTCTCCAGTCCCCTGGCCCCTGGCCCCTGTCCCCTGTCCCCTGGCCCCTGTCTCCAGTCCCCTGTCCCCTGTCTCCAGTCCCCTGGCCCCTGGCCCCTGTCCCCTGTCCCCTGGCCCCTGTCTCCAGTCCCCTGGCCCCTGTCTCCAGTCCCCTGTCCCCTGTCCCCTGTCCCATAGCGTCGACCTTAAAGCCATGACTTTATGTTCTTCCTTCATCTCTCACATGGTCACCAGGCCGACAGCAAAGGTCAGCTCTAATACAAAGAGAACTCCACTCAAGCGGCGTTCTGCGGTGCAGCACCCGTGCTAAATAGAACTTGTCTCCATGTGTGTGTGGAGGGGAAGGAGCGGGGGTGCACTCTTGGCACAGACCCGCAGCTGTTGTCATGGCACAGATGAACTTGACTAGCTTTAGGACCCAGGGAGCCTTCTGGATGCACTACTGGTGCATGAGCTCTGGCTGAAACCTGAAAGCAGATGAGAACATGAGCACTGGTGCAGAAACAGACAGAAGATAGAAGAGCAGATAGAAGACCTCAGTGTGGATGATCATGAAACCGGACTGGCCTGAATGCGCAGTCTGCAGAACACATGCGGTATGGCTGTTTAAGGAGCATCCTCAGGGTTCTCCATGGATCGAGACATCCAGCACGAAGGCTTAATTCTGTAATAGCGGCCAAAGTTTCCCTTATGTGTGCTGAATGTGTAAATGCACAGCCATTGTGGAGCAGAGCAGTAGGCACCTTCTCTGTATCACATAGTGCTCCGAGGCATCTGGCCCAAAGAGTGAGAACCGTTCCAACGGGGCCACTTCTAATACCAGCCCAAATTCACCTGAAAGTGTCCTACTGGATTCCAGGAAACCTGCAACTCGTTAAGGCAAGCTGGAGCTCATTAAAGCAAGCCGATGCTCGTTAAAGCAAGCTGAAGTTCGTTAAAGGGAGTCAGAGCTTGTTAAAGCAAGTAGAGTTTATTAAGGAGAGCCAGAGCTCGTTAAGTGGAGTCAGAGTTCATTTCGCTGCTGAACCAATCAAAATGCTGAGTTTGGCTCTGCATGTGAGAGGCAGAGATACTTGCCTGCGTCTCAGCTGCTGTGGTTACCCTGTTGAGCTAAACAATGCAATAGTCCAATAATAGTAACATTTTGGCACATAAGAAAATGCTAGATGGTTTTATTGTAAATATGGGATGATAGTTGTAAAGTGTTTTAAAGGATGTTTCACGTGTGTGTCTGTGTGTGCATGTATATGAGCCAGAATGCTGAACCCCTCTGCACAATGCAAAACACGAGACACTGAAGCACATGCTAAAATCAGAGGGGGGGGAGGGGGGGGGGGCATGGGGGTGGAAATGAGTATGGATGCCTTGCCTTAACTGGAAGAGTGTAGGTGGAGCTCTGCAGATACAGAGTGAAGGCAGGAGACAGGTTGGAGGGGTAGAACCGGTAGGATAGAGGAGAGAGAGAGAGAGACACGGAGGGAGAGAGAGTGAGAGAGGTTTTGCTGCAGAGAGAGAGTAGGAGATAAGTAGCAGGATTAGACAGTTAGCTGGTTTCCTCAGCTGTCTGACACCAGGAGGTCTGCAGAAGACACAGTGCGACCAGATTTGATCTGGACTCAAACACTCCTCCACAGTCCTGCTGTGGACTCTTGGGTCTTCAGTCTGCTCCATCACTATCTTCATGCAGTTTATACTCATATAGGAAATTCTTGAAAAAATAAAAGTTTTTTGGTGGGTGTAAAATGAACTGGTACACCAGGATATAATTTCCTGTGAGATGTGAGAAGTCGTGTTAATGTGACTGGCGAGCGTGTGTGAGGAGTGGATCTGGAGAGGAAGAGTATGCTCCTGATGAAGGCTCTCACGTGATGCCCTCAGCTCAACGAGGCTTTTCACTGCAAATGGTGAGACATTTCCTAATGGGTGAAGTTGACAGCGTGACTGTGGCTGTCATCATTGGTGTGTGTGTGTGTGTGTGTGTGTGTGTGTGTGTGTGTGTGTGTGTGTGTGTGTGTGTGTGTGTGTGTGTACACGCCTGTTGTGTAGGAGTGTATGAGGCTGCTTGAGGGGACAACCTGACATCACCAGCGTTCAGGCGCTAAGCCTATCAGACAACTGCAGCCTTCACATCAACACACAGTATTTCCTACCGCACACATACACACACACACAGGAAATTGCACTCATATATGAGTTTCATAACAGGGTTTCCAATATTTTCTAAAAAAAAAAGCCTGAATAGTGAGGTGACGAATGTCTAGATGGTGGTGGTCTTCACAGTTCTAATATCAGAGTGTGTGTGTGTGTGTGTGTGTGTGCGTGTGTGTGTGTGTGTGTGTGTGTGTGTGTGTGTTGCACATGTACACATATACAAGTTCACTGTGCTAGACTGGCATCTATTGGCTATGGTTTTGTTTTAACTGACAAATTTTTGTAAATCTGTAAAAAATACTGTAATATATTCTGTTAATATATAAAACATACTGAAAGATACTGGAAATCCTGCCGGTATTCCAGCATTTACTAAAATGGTCTTTGGAAAGCAAGATGTGTTGGTCAGGGGCAGCTCCTGCTAAATATAACAACATCATATATGTCAGAGATGTTCAGTCCAGATGTGAGCAGATCCATTTAACCTTTGTCTACATATTTTGGTTTGGAGCAGAGGCGCCTATCCATCTATGGTCATATGATGCCCGTGTTGCCACAAGTCAGTTCATGAAGGATCTGCCCTGGCCAAGCATAAGTTTGTTATTTTAAAAGGGAAACGTCTAGGGCACCAACAGTTCAGCTATGAAATGGAAGTCAAACTCTGTGAGCAGAGACATCTAGCGCTGAAGCACACAGCATACAAACCCACCGGTCCTTTGCTATATCACTACTCAGTTCCTCCTGTCTCTGCTGTATCACTACACAGTTCCTCCTGCCTCTGTATCACTACACAGTTCCTCCTGCCTCTGCATCACTACACAGTTCCTCCTGCCTCTGCATCACTACACAGTTCCTCCTGCCTCTACTGTATCACTACACAGTTCCTCCTGCCTCTACTGTATCACTACACAGTTCCTCCTGCCTCTGTATCACTACACAGTTCCTCCTGCCTCTACTGTATCACTACACAGTTCCTCCTGCCTCTGTATCACCACACAGTTCCTCCTGCGTCTGTATCACTACACAATTCCTCCTGCCTCTGTAAAGTAGAACTGAGCCAAGAATAAAGAAAAAATCTATATTTTTACTAGGGGTAGGCATAGATACATTTTTAAATCTAGATTAATCTCACTGAAATCTTGAAATTGATCTAGATTAATCTAGATTAAAATGGCTCATTCAGAATATGCGTGCTACCCAAGTAATGACTAAAAGTCAGGTTTTGAGATAGGGTTTCTTAATACAGAGGTTGCATGCTCAATTAAAAAAAATGACATGCTCAATAAAAAAAAAACATGCTCAATAAAATGTAGGCTACTCGTGTTCAACGGTTTATTCAGTTAAACATGAAAATAGTACTGTATGCCTACGTACTTTAGGAAGGCATATTCAGTCAAACATGAATTTGTAAGCCTATATACTGTACATTAAAAGGGGTTGATAAAATGTTTATTCAGCTAAACATGAGATTTGAAATGTAAGCCAACATTTAGTACATTAAACCTGTTTTCGACTGCGGCGACTCTTCCCCTGGGCTGCATCAGTGCTTGACCCAGCGTCAGCAGCATTAGCAAACGGGTGCTTTGTGTTTAAAAGGTACTTCAGACTGGTAGAACTTCTACAATAAACTAATTCCACGTTGCATAAGGTGCAAACAACTTTAGTCTTGTCAATGTCTCCATTAGGAAGCCTCCTAAAAATGAATTTTCCATGAAGCAAACCTGGCGACTTCGTGGCTGCATCCATGTAAGCACACATGCGATTTGTTGTGGGTGGTAATTCACAGGTTTGGAAACTCGTTCTCGCCCCTTACTGTGCAATTTGGTTAGGAATACAGCCGAGCTAAACTATCAAGGTGAATGTCATCAGTTTGCTTACCTATTTTGACCCAGTTGCCAACCCAACTTTAAGAATAGATTAACGGCGATATTTTTTATATCACCCGATAAGAGTATCACATTATCGAACGCCGTTAACGCCGATAATGGCCCACCACAAATTTTTACTAAGGAAAATAAAAATAGCAACGCACATTTACTTAGATAAGTCACTTTAATCTGATTACTGGACTGGAAATAGTAACTCGTTATATTATTCGTTACTGAAAAAAGTGGTAAGATTAGAGTAACACATTACTAAGTATCACCACTTTTTATGTTTATGTTACGTTTTAACAAACCTGAGGAGATTTTGTTGACCATGATGGCACTGAAATTAGATTCCTGTATCTTTACAAACAGCTTGAAGCTGTTTGTCATGTCAGTGCTTTCCACAGACCTTTGTAGGGGTTCATAACATCTGTGACCTTGAACGGTTGGGGAAGTGCAGAGATGGCTGATGGTGGAGCTGTGCTGGTGTCCCGGCAGATTCCCTGCTGCTCGGCTCCTGGCTCATGGATCACACAGATCTACCTGCTGTCTGTCTTGGTTTAATATGCAACGTTTAGTATTTCCCAGGGCTTAATTTGAGCCGGATCCTGCCGGAACAGGATCCGGGAACTCTTTCATTTTGAAGGATGCGTTCCGGGAACTGTCTGCCTCGATCCAGTAACTTTCAAGCCTACTAATTATAAGTTATGAAGAAATCTGTCTGCGTTGAACCAATTAATTGAACAAATAATTCTATAAAAGACATTTTTTTAAACACAAGATCCACATTCAGGCTTCCTAAATCACATAAGAGCTCTTCTTTTTAGCGACGCCTTTAGGCGTCTCCCCTATAAAGCTAGTTATACTTTCGCGAGTGACCGTATCGTGCGACTCCGCCCACCTCGCGCAAACCTCCATTATACTTGCCGTGTCACATTCTATGCAGTGCTCTCCGAAACGATATGTGGTAGTATTAAGAAACACCTCTCAAAAACAGGGGAAGGAACATTTACCTGACAAATTTTAATGTTGATTTGTGTTTCAGATTTGTAAATTGCTGGAATTTAGGCTAAAGTACTTGAAAATGCACTTAAAATGCACTTCTGCACTTAAAACACTTATAAAACATTGATACTGATAAATGATACTTTTAATCATTTAAAAGTAATTTATATATACGAATTGGCTTGCTATTTTGACATTTGTGCGCCTAAGCGTTTTGTGTGCGATCCGGTGACATTGTTGGCCTCAGTGACCCCTTGTCTCATGCCGCTGTTTGCGTTCCGGCATCATTCAATTTACAAATTAAGCACTGGTATTTCCCCACAAATTAGGTGTGCAGAGAAACCCCACCTTCAAATTTTTGAGTTTACCAGGAACTCTAAAAAAAAAAAAACTGTAGTGTCCCTGTGTGTCTGTGGGGGGGAGGGCAATATATGTGTGTATACAGTGTGTGTGTGTGTGTGTGTGTGTGTGTGTGTGTGTGTATTTACAGAGATGCCACTATTAACTTGGTGGCTGAGCATACAGGAGGTGTTATCATGTGTGTGGTACAGTATCTTCTGTGTGTGTGTGTGTGGTACAGTGTGTGTGTGTGTGTGTGTGTGTGTGTGTGTGTGTAAGAGAGAATGTGTGCATGTGTATGGGAAGCAGCCGATCCGTCATGCTGCTGCTGCAGACACTGACCATCTCTCTAGGAAGTGAGCAACCTCCTCTGTCCTCTCCCTCTCCTTCTTCCTCCATCTCTCTCTCTCTCTCTCTCCCTCTCCCTCTCCCCCTCCATCTCCCACTACCTCATTCATTCGCTTTTCCACCCGCCCCTCCTTCTTTGTCTCTCTCTCTCTCTCCTCTTCTCTCTCTCATTCTGTCTCTCCTCTATCTCTCCTATTCTCTTTCCTTCTCTCTCTCTCTATCTCTCTCTCACTCTCTCTCAACTCCAAACTCACTCCAGTCAGCGTTTCCACCACGCTGTTCCCGTCTTTGTTCTTGGTTGCGCTCATCATCTCTCTGACTGTGAGGAAGAGTGTGTGTGTGTATGTGTGTGTGTGCGTATGTGTGTGTGTGTGCGTGAGCATGCCCATGCCCATGTGTGTGCTGGTGATGTACCAAAGGATGCGATTGAGCTAGGAGTAACTCCAGGATCACGGCATTGTAAAGCAGGGTGGTTGAATCTGGATCAGAGAGGTAGGTGTGCTCTGATTTCGTGTGTTTGTCTGTGGGCGTGTGAGAGTGTTGAGTGTGTGTCTGTGTGTGTGTGTGAGCATGAGTGTGTGCTGTTACTAATCCTTCCTATCCTGTGGGAGGTAGCTGTACTGTATGTGCTGTGTGAGAGTCCTTCCTGCACTGGTTTGGCTCTAGGTGAGGTTAGGTCAGTACTGTTGTGTTCAAGATCTGTTTTTAGAATGATTCATATGGACAAATCTCTGAATGGTAACAATATTTTACAGTGCTTGCAGTTTTTATAAAAATTTGTTACAAATTATTTGCCCAGACCACAATGTTTTGTATGGAATCCCAAAATATCTCCATTCTTAACACATTTATTTCAGGTGAATCTTCTTTTGGACAGTACTGACATTATTGACACTACTGACACTTCTGAGTGTGTTTGGCTTCACCTTATACCCTATTCTTCATACACTCTCTCTTTCTCTTTCTTTTTCTGTTTTCTCTCTTTCTCTGGTGACACACACTTGGCTTATTTACCTAATACTTTTAAAGGATTTTTAAAATGTATTTATTTATTGCTGTTCTGTTCCAAACCACTGGCTACAGTACAGTACTTTCACTGAATGGACTGTTGTACTGACAGGAATATTATCACGAGTGTGCGTGTGCGCGTGCATGTGTGTGTGGACCAGCATGCAGGTGTTTCTGTGCTCTCTTCCCCGGTGCTTTGAGGAAGTGCAGCTCCTCCATGCACCTTCACCTGCTCCACCACCAGTGCAGCACATCTGACTTCCTGCCTCGCTATCTAACTTCCCAATCTTTTATCCTCTCTGGAAGACACTCTGTCATGCCTCTATAATGAGAGAGAGATGGAGAGAGAGAGAGAGAGAGAGGGAGGGAGGGAGGGAGGGAGTTATGTTTGGCGTAGGGGAGGCAGCTGCATGGTGTGGGCGTTCCTCTTTCTGCTCAGCTGGGTCTAGCCAGGTGGGCGTGACCTCCAGCGTACGGTGTGCTACAGACGCAGTGCCCTCGCCCAGGGCTGTCATTGGGATCCAAAGGGCAGCACTGTGGAGAGCTGGGAGACTGGCAGCCTCTAAACTCTCTCTGCTGCCTTGCGCGCTGATTGGCTCAGACGAGCTGCCGGGCTAGAGCCTATGGCTGGTGGTGGCATGGTGCATGGTTAGCTAGGTAAGGCTCAAAACTATCGGGACTCGCCCTGATTGGTCAGCCTGGCGGAAGGGTGGAGCTGACTCACTACTGAGGATTAGCCAGGTGA
>NC_135220.1:22592853-22597853 GCF_052324685.1 Brachyhypopomus gauderio | reverse complement strand
GGGTGGGGTTAGGGTGCAGTAAGGGTGGGGGTTAGGGTGCAGTAAGGGTGGGGGTTAGGGTGCGGTAAGGGTGGGGGTTAGGGTGCAGTAAGGGTGGGGGTTAGGGTGCAGTAATGTTGGGGTTAGGGTGCAGTAAGGGTGGGGGTTAGGGTGCAGTAAGGGTGAGGTTAGGGTGCGGTAAGGGTGGGGGTTAGGGTGCGGTAAGGGTGGGGTTTAGGGTGCAGTAAGGGTGGGGGTTAGGGTGCAGTAAGGGTGGGGGTTAGGGTGCAGTAATGTTGGGGTTAGGGTGCAGTAAGGGTGGGGGTTAGGGTGCAGTAAGGGTGGGGGTTAGGGTGCAGTAATGTTGGGGTTAGGGTGCGGTAAGGGTGGGGGTTAGGGTGCGGTAAGGGTGGGGGTTAGGGTGCAGTAAGGGTGGGGGTTAGGGTGCAGTAATGTTGGGTTAGGGTGCAGTAAGGGTGGGGGTTAGGGTGCAGTACGGGTGGGGGTTAGGGTGCAGTAATGTTGGGGTTAGGGTGGTGGCGTGTGAGAAAGACAGTAGGTACATTCTGTTATGTGCAGGTTTGACATTGTTCTTCACTCATAGTGAGGATTTGGCTTCAGCAGATGTTAAACCTCTCAGGCTGCTGTGAGCTTGATACTAAAGGCAGCTCTAATATCTCTGTGCATCTCTGGTATTTCCGTGCATCTGTGAGCAGCTCTGATATTTATGATCTGATGGTAGTTATTGCTACCATCCAGCTGGGTGTAATGGTGGTGCTTGAGGAACATGAAGAAATATACAAAAGGACCCTATAATGGATCAGATGTAATACTGATAATACTAATAATACTAAAATGTAAATGTGCCGTATTTTGTCAATTGTGATTTTTCACTGCAATCAAAATTTGTCCTTCGCTTTTTACCCATCTGTGCAGTTAGAACACACACACACACACACACACACACACACACACACACACACACACACACTAGTGATTACTAGGGGGCTGTGGTGCACACATGCCCAGAGCAGTGGGCAGCCCTAGCCCAGCGCCGTGGAGCAGTTGGGGTTAGGTGCCTTGCTCAAGGGCACCTCAGTCAAATAGGCCACTCTGTTACTATAATGGATGTACCATTGATATTCATTGATATGATGTGACGTTGCAGGGAAATTAATCGTCAGTGCAGCAGACGATTCATCTGCTTTGTTCCACGGTGGTTTTATTTGTTCAGTCAGATGAGGCTCATTTGTTTATGGGTTTGTTCCATTTGATTAATGTCATGAGGCAGTAAGTGGTGTATTACCAGAAGCTTCAGATCAGGTGTTCAGCACACACAAGACTTAACTGGGTCATTACTGGGTGAGGTTATGTTTATCTGTTCCTTTATGTGACTGTTAAAGAAGTGGTAGACAGACACTGTCTGAATGAATGATGTACCTATATTTGGAGGGAGGGAGAGAGAGAGAGAGAGAGAGAGAGACAGAGAGAGAGAGAGAGAGAGAGAGAGGGTTTAGGTGGGTGTGTACTCAAGGGCCAGTGTAATTATGTGCACTCAAGGGCCAGAGGCTCGCTGTCATGGTTACAGAGACAGGCCAGGCGAACTATACATCAAACAATGATGTAGTTATAGTTCTTAGTTCCTGATACATGGGAGCAGTGTGGAGAGCATGACTGTTGACCTCTCTGTAGTAATCCTGACTCACCATCATGACTATTGACCTCTCTGTAGTAATACTGACTCACCATCGTGACTATTGACCTCTCTGTAGTAATCCTGACTCACCATCATGACTATTGACCTCTCTATAGTAATCCTGACTCACCATGATGACTATTGACCTCTCTGTAGTAATCCTGATTCACCATCATGACTTCACACACACACACACACACACACACACACACACACACACACACACACACACACACACACACACACACACACACACACACACACACACACACACACACACACACACAGCACTGGTGAACCTGTTCCAGTGTAATTCTGTATTTAATTCAGTTCAGTTCTGTATTTAATACTGATTCCCTGCTAAGGCTGCTGCAAAATCTACAATAGATGAGTCATGATATATAAACAGTCACAGAGGTAGAACAAAGTACTGGACATGTCGTTTTTTTAGAGGGGGGGGGGGGGGGGGGGTGACACTGATCGACACTGATTTTGAGTCACATCCTGTGCTCTCTTGGAAGGTATCACCCAGTGTGCTTGTAGACATATTCAGTTGTTTTGGGTTGTCATAGCAACAGACCGAAAGAAGGTATAACTGACTGTGTGTGTGTGTGTGTGTGTGTGTGTGTGTGTGTGTGTGTGTGTGTTATGTGTGTGGGTGTCTCCACAGGGCCTTGTTTGACTATGAGAGAGCGAAGGACAGCGGATTACCCAGTCAGGGCCTCAGTTTCCGATATGGGGACATTCTGCATGTGATCAATGCGTCTGACGATGAGTGGTGGCAGGCCCGCCGGGTCACTGCGGACGGGGACAGTGAAGAGATGGGCGTCATCCCCAGCAAGAGGAGGTACACTCTTAACCTTTATGTACTATACTTTACTACACTATACACACGGACACTATAGTACTTAGTGTTTGTTATTGTCTGGTATCATTTGTTGTTATACTAATCATTGTCTGACATAGAGCTTATGGTTATTCTGCACTTCTAGGTATAATCTAGCATTTGTTCCTGTATTTCAGCAGTATTCTAGTTCAAATGAAACTATGAACTCTGACCTACTGTACTAGCTTGAATAAACTCCTACTGTGGCTATGATACACTCCTACATATGAAAAGGAAACTCCTCTCTACTCTGTTTTTGTGGACCGGGGGGGGGACATCTCTGCCTTTCTTACTCATCCGTTTTCTCTCTCCCTTCGTCTCTCTTTCCTTCCATCACTCGTCCATCTGGCAAGGGTGGAGAGGAAGGAGCGAGCTCGGCTGAAGACGGTCAAGTTCAACTCCAAGCCCGGCAGCATCGACTCCAAAGGGGTGAGTGGTGAGTCCCAGCACCTCTCTGGTGATGTAGCGGTGCTGTTCAGGGAGAGGCTCCTCAGTGACAATCCCCCACAAGCACACACGCTCCACGGGCCGCGGCCTCGTTGGGCCGGAGCGGAGAAGACTTCCCTCCGGCCGCCGCCCCGTTTACCACGTCACTTTGACCCCGCGTCCACGCTCTGCTAGGCCTGTCCGCGTCAGAGTGACATCGTACGTTCAGTGCTCCGCGCTGACTTGGACTGGTGGCTTGGAAGTCACTTTTACATTCAGACATACTTACATATGTAGACACACCGCCACCAAAGAGTGCGTAATAGCACACTAAAGTGCGTTCATCTAGTACCGCCTTCACTCACGGCTGCATCTCACAAACATCGTCAGCCAGGATGGAGACAGCTCCTGTGTTATGTTAAGAAAGTATCCATGGCAACAGCTGTGCCCGGCCTCATGATCTCTCTCGCAATTTCTCACGCTGTCTCGCTGCGGCAACAGTAGCCGTGCTGGTGTGGGCGGGGTTTGTAGCGTTGGCACTGAGGAGTCGAGTCAGGACTCTAACGGCTTCACGAGCCAGCGGGCAAGAGCATCCTGTCATTTATTAGGAATGGCAGAATTTCAGTGTTTGATTCCCTCCCTACGAAATGTGTGTAATCTTAGATTAAAGAGGATTTTGTCATTACGTGATGAGCATGTGGGATAACTGGCATCAGGTGTAGAGGAATATTCTGGCTTCAGTCACATAGAAGTAATAACCATGAATTTTAGGACCAAGTATAATGTTTCTCTGGTCTTTTTTGACACACATAAATAGATTTGAATGCAACACAGGTCCTTAAGCTCAGAGCAGGTTAAATACTTTCAGATCAGCTCAGAGCAGGTTAAAGACTTTCAGAGGTTAAAGACTGTGTGGACTGTGCAGCTCCACACACAGCACACTGCACAGATGAGCTTCATAGGCCACACCCCATTGCTCTGCTAGCCTATCCGCTCCAGCGGATGTCGTTTAATGCCTTCTAGGGGCGGTCCTGATGTCACTAGTGGAACACACACTGCACTTATGCTATGCTCCATCCCAGCTGTGTGTTTTCTTTTGCTGTCACTGATTCTACCGCTGTGCTGAGCCCCAGGTCCGTCCCTCCGCACCCCGCATGCCTGATGTCTTGGTCCCAGTCGTTATCCAGTGCTGTCTGTCTGACACAGCATGTCTGTCTAACCCCATCAACCCCTCCCCTTGCCCCTCCCCTTGCCCCTCCCCCTGCCCCTCCCCCTGCCCCTCCCCCTCCACCTCCCGTGAATGGCCGCAAACCTTCCGTCTGCTGTCTTTAGTTCCCTGTTCGATGTGTTCAGCATCTGTTTGTGTTGCTGTTTGATGTCTTTTGTTTCTGTTCATTTGACTCGTCTTAGAAAGTCGCCCCGGGGGGGTACGGGGGGCGGGCGGAGGTGGTGGGTGCGGTTCAGGTGGTGGCCGGAAGATAATTCCAGAAAAATTCCAGAAAGTCAAAATGCAGCAGTTTTAAAGGCCGCTACAGAAATACTGGAGCTAGACAAGGGCGTCCGCGCCACCGTAGCCGTGAACCGTCCCTACCCACAATCCCCCAGTCCCACCTGGAGCAGCGCTGGTTTTTGTCAGCATGAGTGTGACAGCATCTCGCGCCCCTGTCTGCCCCCATGCTCTCTCTCCCACACAGTCATTCAGTGACAAACGTAGAAAGAACTTCATCTTTTCACGAAAGTTCCCTTTCTACAAGAGCAAGGATCCGGACGAACAAGACGGCAGTGACTCAGAGCGTAAGTAGCCGCGCACACACATGCACGTGCGCACACGTTTAGGCACACGGGTGAACACACACACACACACACACCTTTGGTAGGGTGAAAGTCTGGGAGTGTGTAGGGAGCTCCAGGGACGCCAGGGTGTGTTCTGTTCTACAGCCTCCCTCTAATTTAGCCACTGCATCTATTCTTCTCTCTTTCCTTCTTTCTTTCTCTCTCGCTCGCTCTCTTCCT
>NC_135220.1:22465353-22587853 GCF_052324685.1 Brachyhypopomus gauderio | reverse complement strand
ACCTGACTCTACAACACAACAAAACATGTGTGCTAACCTCTACCTGACTCCACTACACAAGAAAACAACCAATCAGGCAGTCAACACTGACTGAAATTATACACTGGCTTTCCGTCAACCTCAATGGATCTGGATTTCATTAAAGTTCAGTCAAACTGAGCTAGTTTATTGTTTTATAGAAAAAAATATAGTGAAGATTCCATGTGAGTAAATGTACTACAGTACAACCAACCAGTACAATCTATGAATTACAGTAATAGATTTTCAAAATTGTAGTGGAATACATATTTCCAAGGGAAATTTCAGACATCCGTCATCAGCTGTGCAAGTGTTTCTGAAGAGCTGGTGAACTTCTGAAACATATCCTGTTTTCCTGTTTCTGACAACCGAGTGTGTGTATATATATATATATATATATATATATATATATATATATATATATATATATTTAGTCCTGAAGACATTCTCACACATGCAGACCACTGATAGATTGAGGAAGTTATGAAATAAAACTGAGGGTGCATCTAGAATTGTGTGTGTGTGTGTGTTGAGAATGAAGTATATAACACCTTTCCCAAATTGTATTCGTTATATAAAAAAAATTATTAGAATGCCTTTTTTATTCTTAAGAACATTTAGTCCAAACATTTGACATATATACACACGTGGACAAAATGTTTGGTACCCCTTGGTTAATGACAGAAAAACCCACAATGGTAACAGAAATAACTTTAATCTGATAAAAGTAATAATAAATAAAAATTCTATTGAAAATGTACAAATGAAAGTCAGACATTGCTTTTCAACTATGCTTTAACAGAATTATTAAAAAAAAAATAAACTCATGAAACAGGCCTGGACAGAAATGATGGTACCCTTAACTTAATATTTTGTTGCACAACCTTTTGAGGCAATCACTGCAATCAAACGATTCCTGTATCTGTCAGTGAGACTTCTGCACCTCTCAGCAGGTATTTTGGCCCACTCTTCATGTGCAAATTGCTCCAGCTGTCTCAGGTTTGAAGGGTGCCTTTTCCAGACGGCATGTTTCAGCTCCTTCCAAAGATGCTCAATAGGATTTAGGTCAGGGCTCATAGAAGGCCACTTCAGAATAGTCCAGTGTTTTCCTCTTAACCATTCTTGAGTGTTTTTAGATGTGTGTTTTGGGTCATTATCCTGTTGTAAGACCCATGACCTACGACTGAGACCAAGCTTTCTGACACTGGGCAGCACATTTCTCTCCAGAATCCCTTGATAGTCTTGAGATTTCATTATACCCTGCACAGATTCAAGACACCCTGTGCCAGATGCAGCATAGCAACCCCAGAACATAACAGAGCCTCCTCCATGTTTCACAGTAGGGACAGTGTTCTTTTCTTCATATGCTTCATTTTTCCATCTGTGAACATAGAACTGATGTGCCTTGCCAAAAAGTTCAATTTTTGTCTCATCTGTCCATAGGACATTCTGCCAGAAGCTTTGCGGCTTGTCAACATGAAGTTTGGCAAATTCCAGTCTGGCTTTTTTATGTTTTGTTGTCAACAATGGTGTCCTCCTTGGTAGTCTCCCATGAAGGCCACTTTGGCTCAAACATCGACGGATAGTTCGATCTGAGACTGATGTTCCTTGAGCTTGAAGTTCACCTTGAATCTCTTTAGATGTTTTTCTTGACTCTTTTGTTACCATTCGTGTTATTCATCTCTTTGATTTGTCATAAATTTTCCTCCTGCGTCCACGTCCAGGGAGGTTGGCTACAGTCCCATGGATCTTAAATTTCTGAATCACATGTGCAACTGTAGTCACAGGAACATCAAGCTGCTTGGAGATGGTCTTATAACCTTTACCTTTAACATGCTTGTCTACTATTTTCTTTCTAATGTCCTGAGACAACTCTTTTCTTTGCTTCCTCTGGTTCATGTTGAGTGTGGTACACACCTTGTCCCTAAACAGCACAGTGACTACCTGTAGCCCTATATATAGGCCCACTGACTGATTACAATATTGTAGACACCTGTGATACTAATTAGTGAACACACCTTGATTTAACATGTCCATTTGGTCACATTATTTTCAGGGGTACCATCATTTCTGTCCAGGCCTGTTTCATGAGTTTTTTTTTTTTAATAATTCTGTTAAAGAATTTTTATTTATTATTACTTTTATCAGATTAAAGTTATTTCTGTTATCATTGTGGGTTTTTCTGTCATTAACCAAGGGGTACCAACAATTTTGTCCACGTGTGTGTATATATATATATATATATATATATATATATATATATATATATATATATATATATATATATATATATATATATATCGTGTATATCAGTCCTTGTTGTGCAATCCAGACACCACAAGAGCAAGGCGGGATTATGAGGTGGATGGGCGGGATTATCACTTCGTCGCCTCCCGTGAGCAGATGGAACAGGACATCCAAGAGCACAAGTTCATCGAGGCGGGCCAGTACAACGACAACCTGTATGGGACCAGCGTCCAGTCGGTCAGATACGTGGCTGAGAGGGTCAGTAGAACAACAAGACAAATCTCACTTTAGCTCTGAGGACCACTCAGAGAATGACTGAAGCTAGAAGCCAGTTTTTATGTATTTGGAACCACTTACTGTAGATCAGATATATAGTATATACTAGGGTTGTGCCGAAAACGCACTAAACTGTAATAACTTAAAATGTGAAGAGGTCCAACATTGTGTAGCCTATTCCAACACGTATACATGTCAATGTTTCTGACCAAAAAAACCAACATGTTGACCTTCTCTGGCTTTAATAAGCTGTGGATTGGGGTGACCACACTACCCGCGGTGCTGAAAACTTTCTGAGGGCGTGCTGGTAGCACATATGCAGAGATATTTTTGTGCGATTTTTGCCATTAGCGGGCCATTTGCTCTGGGCCAGTTTTTTTCTCCTTACACGTTAAAGCCTGGGTAGAATTATCACCATATAGCTTATTTTATACTACTTTTATTTTATAATCATTATAAAATATCCTGCCTATGACTGCTCAGACTAACGCATTCTTCACTGTGACAGCAGATCTGTTTTTATTTTGCTTTTGCAGGGAAAGCACTGCATATTGGATGTGTCTGGAAATGCCATCAGACGATTACAAGTAGCACAACTCTACCCTATCGCCATCTTTGTAAAGCCTAAATCCATCGAGTCTTTAATGTAAGCACACCTCTTTTTTTTAGCATATTGAGTCGGTTGAAAAATCAGGTCTTTCTGCAGCTCCCGTGAACTCAGGGGGTAACACTCCCGTGAGCTGAGAGGGTAACACCCCCGTGAGCTGAGGGGGTAACACCCCCGTGAGCTGAGGGGGTAACACCCTCGTGAGTTGAGGGGGTAACACTCCCGTGAGCTGAGAGGGTAACACCCCCGTGAGCTGAGGGGGTAACACCCCCGTGAGCTGAGGGGGTAACACCCCCGTGAGCTGAGGGGGTAACACCCTCGTGAGCTGAGGGGGTAACACTCCTGTGAGCTGAGGGGGTAACACTCCTGTGAGCTGAGGGGGTAACACCCCTGTGAGCTGAGGGGGTAACACTCCCGTGAGTTGAGGGGTTAACACTCCTGTGAGCTGAGGGGGTAACACTACCGTGAGCTCAGGGGGTAACATTCAAGTGAACTCAGGGGGTAACATCCCCGTGAGCTGAGAGGGTAACATCCCCATGAGCTGAGAGAGTAACATCCCCATGAGCTGAGAGAGTAACATCCCCATGAGCTGAGAGGGTAACACCCCGTGAGCTGAGAGGGTAACATCCCGTGAGCTGAGAGGGTAACACTCCCGTGAGCTGAGAGGGTAACACCCCCTTGAGCTGAGAAGGTAACACCCCCTTGAGCTGAGAAGGTAACACCCCCGTGAGCTGAGGGGGTAACACCCCCGTGAGCTGAGGGGGTAACACCCCTGTGAGCTGAGGGGGTAACACCCCTGTGAGCTGAGGGGGTAACACCCCCGTGAGCTGAGAGGGTAACACCCCCGTGAGCTGAGAGGATAACACCCCCGTGAGCTGAGAGGGTAACATCCCGTGAGCTGAGTAACACTCCTGTGTTTCCAGGGAGATGAGCAAGAGGCTGACGGAGGAGCAGGCCAAGAAGACGTTCGACCGTGCAGGGAAGCTGGAGCAGGAGTTTGGAGAGTACTTTACAGGTATTGTGGAGTGTGAAGACTGACAACAGAGCAATCTAATCACCGCACTCTCCCAACACCAACACGGCCTCTGCAGCTGCGGGCTAATACAAATGTGTGTAATGTGTGTAAACAAGGACCATCTATAGACACCTCCACCTATAGACACCTCCACCTATAGACACCTCCACCTATAGACACCTCCACCTATAGACACCTCCACCTATAGACACCTCCACCTACAGACAACTCCATCTATAGACAACTCCACCTATAGATAACTCCAATTCAATTCAATTTATTTATAAAGCACATTTAAAACCACAGCAGACCAAAATGCTGTAAAGCAGAATAACAAATAAAAACAGCAAAATAAAATACATATTATACATATTAAACATAATAAACGTGAATAAATAGTAAGAATAGAATAGAAAAAATGATCACCAGGTTAACCAACTTCATAGGCCAAAGAAAAAAGGTAGGTTTTAAGGTGGGTTTTGAATTCCTCTATGACTGTTAATGACTTAATGTCCAAGGGTAATGAATTCCACAGTCTGGGAGCAGCAACAGAAAAAGCACAGTCTCCCTTGTGTTTCAAACCAGACTGTGGGACAGCTAGCAATGATTTATTTGTAGACCCAAGTGTCCTTTGTGCCTTGTAAGAGCGTAATATGTCACTGATGTATCGCGGTGCCATACCATGGAGAGCCCTAAAAACAAAAAAGTAAAACTTTAAATTGGACCCTATAGCTAATGGAAAGCCAATGTAAAGAGGCCAGGATAGGAGTAATATGTTCCCTTTTTTTGTATCCGTAAGTAATCTGGCAGCAACATTTTGAACAAGCTGCAAGCGGGCCAAAGAAGACTTACAGACTCCCATATAAAGGGAGTTACAGTAATCAAGGCATGAGGTAATGAAAGCTATCTCAACTATCTCAAGGTCCTTAAATGATAAATAGATTTCAACTTGGCAATGTTTCTTAACTGATAAAAGATACTCTTTAACAACAGAGTTAATTTGTTTATCAGGATTATACAGGTAGCTGTTCCAACCTGCTGGGCATTGCTGCCTGTTGCACCTCCACCGGTGCCCATTGGTCAGCTGCAGGGTCATCAGCCAGAAACCACCTTTCCTCAACGTTTTGCTCCTTTAATTCTGGTACGTCTCCTGGTGGCGGAGCAGTGACAGGGACGTCTCCCTGTCACCCCCTGCAGCTGATTGATGTTTTCCGTAAGGCTGTTGTCTGGGTTTAGGTGTTCTTCCCCCAAGCTTTGTCCTTCCTCCTGAGCCAGAGCCAAAAGCTTCCTTTTTCAGCCTCCCTTGCCAGGGCCTATGTTGCCTTCCTGAGCCTTCCTCCAGTGAGCCGTACCTCCCTCAGGTGGTGTGTGGTTGACAAACCCATGAAGCCATGGCATCCAACCTCCACTGGGTAGATGGTGGTCTTCCAGCCAGCCTCCCAGCACTCAGCAGCCAGCTCCAAGTATTTCCCCCTCTTGCGTTTGAAGGCTGCCTCAATCTCTTCCTCCATGGGCACCGTGAGCTCGATGAGGATCACCGCTCTTGCCTTGGTTGACCACGCAACTATGTCTGGCCGGAGAGATGTGGTGGTAATCTCCATGGGGAACTGAAGCTTCCTCTCGAGATTGACCCTCATTCTCCACTCTTGGTCAGGGGAGAAGGGCCTTGATGCTTCTTTTGGCCTGATGCATCTCCTGACCCCTCCTTCCACAACAAAGGTGATGCGGTCCTCTGTAGCTGATGGTGCATTACTTCCCTGCCTCCGCTCCTCCAGCACTTCGAACTTTCTCAGGACTTGGTCATGGTGCCATCTATAGCGGCCCTGTGAGAGCGGGATCTTACAGCCTGACAGGATATGCTGGAGGCTTGCATTGGGAACACTGCAGAGCGCACATTCCTCACTGTTCCAAGGGCAAGGAGGTGTGTCATATGTTGAGCGGATAAGGAAGCTGAGTCTTGCCTGTGGGAACTGATACTCCTGTTTGTAACTCCCTCCCAAGTTGTCCAGCCTCCTTGCCAACTCTGTGATATGGCTTTGATCTTGTAGCGGTCTTCCTCCATCCTGGTCACCTCTGCCACCACCATTTCCTTCCTTTCCTTGCGGCTGGCCTTGGACCAGAAGCGTGGTGCATCTCCCCAACCCAGGCCAGTTCTTCCCACCTGGATTCTGCCGACGATCTCCTGATGTTGCAGGCAACTGATAGCTTGGTCAACCTTTGTCTGGGCATTCCACTTGCGGCCAGTAGGCACCCCTATGTTAGCATTCCTTACTGACCTGTCTGTGGACTCCCTAAGCTCGAGGACCAACCTGGCCTTCTCTTGAATGTAGCCCAGCTGTAGTGACTTTAGTGGTAGCTATAATATGTTCCTTACAAAGAGGCCAGCTTCAGATAGGCACCGTGGCAGCCCCAAACACTTTCGGATGAATGAGTTGGCTTTCCCATCCATCTTGCTCACAGTTGATGAGGGGATCTCGCTCATTTTTAGGAGCTACATTACCCTCCGGTAGAGAGTAAATTGATAGCACCAGACCTTATACTTCCCAGGGAGTTGGCTTTGGTCAATCCTTGCCAGGCCATCACAGAGCTGGTTCATGACTGTTTTCCCCATCTGTTTGTCAGACAGCTCTGTGGTGTACTGCCTCCCCAGGCTTCTGATGGATTGCTCAGCAAGGAGTGGTATCTCCTCACCTCCGACCACAAAGATGGTGCGGTCGTCCCTGATTCCTTTCCTGAGTGACAGGCTGTGAGACTTGGAGGGCTTGATCTTCATTCTTGCCCATGACATTAGTTTGTCCATCCTCTTCAGCAGTCTTGATGTACACGCCGCTGTCTGAAGGAGGGTGGTCATCCATGTAGCTCCTCAGTGGGGGAAGCCTCTGACCATTTGGCAGTTTGATCCCTCCTACCATCTGTCTTGCACCAATGAGAATGATCTCGAATGCTGCTATGAAAAGTATGGGAGAAATGGCACATCCCATTGCGATTCCAACTTCAAGCTGTTGCCACACGGTAGTGAAGTCTTGCACAGAGAAGCACATCTGCAGGTTGTTAAAGTACTCTGCTACCAATGTCTTTACACAGGTGGGCATGTGGACGAAGTCCATGGCGTAATTGATCAGTTGGTGCGGGGTCTTGATCAGGTCTCCATCCAGTGCTCGCCATGCATCTGCTTCACTTGACTTTGGCCACTTGATCTTACTTCTTCCAGCTGGCTTCTTGGTCTCTGCATTTGGTTCTGTTCTGTCTGAGGTGGTGAGGACTGGGTCTTCATGCTCATGTTCGGGCTCGTTCACCACCAGTGGACCTTCTTCCTCTGTCGTTCTCATGCCTCCAGCAACGTTGGGTCCATTGGCTCTGTGGTTTTTGCCCTGGCTTTTGGTCCCTCTTGTCTCACCTGCTGTTGAAGTGCAAGGTTGCTGTTGGCCATTCTGACCACACTTCGCTTTCCCCTGGTGAATTTGAATACCTCTGAACGTGGTCACTTTCTCCCATCGACATGCACACTTTCTGAAGATCTTCTCCTCATTTCCTGGAGTTCTGGTGTTCACAAAGTCTGTTTCCATTGCTGTCATCACCATGTGGGCCGTCCTGTTGGGCCCATCTTCCATCCCACCTCTCGGAGGGCCCCCGGGCTGTATCAAACTTAAGAGCATGGTCAAAAATAAAACCATAATTTTTAGCATCACATGATACGTTAGGAAAAAGATGTTTCAAATCATCAACAATAGTCTGGGAGCTTGAAGTCAGACCAAAGATGACTACCTATCGACAACTCCACCTATAGACAACTCCACCTATAGACAACTCCACCTATAGACAGCTCTATCTATAGACAACTCCACCTACAGACAACTCAATTTATGAAAGGCTCTACCTATAAACAACTCCACCTATAGACAACTTCCATCAGCTTGGGTTAAAGAGTGAGACAAGCAACAGTGGGTTTCACAGGAAGACCGAGTGTGTGAAAGAAAGAGACAGAAACATGGTGACATCACAGGAAGGAGAATGTGCTTTTAATAGGCTTAACTTAAAGAATCAGTGATGGGTCTGATACACACAGTCTATTCATCTTCACGGAGAAAGGTATAATCTACATAAATATGTTAAACAGAAAAGAAAACATGGCTCTCACGTCTAATGGCTCAGTAAGTGAATATCATAATGGCTATTGTAAGGGTTCAATACCTCTGGCAAAGTGAACATAATAGGAAGGATTATATGAGGAAGAATGTGCATATAATCATAATAATATAAAAACTATGAACAATTTAATGACATTCTCTTGTCTTTCTCCCTCCCTCTCCTCTTTCTTTCCTTATTTCTTTCTCTTTGTTGTCTTTCTCTTCTGTCCCTCTCCAGCTCTTGTGCAGGCAGACACATTGGAGGACATTTACACTCAGTGTAAGATGGTTATAGAGGAACAGTCTGGGCCGTATATCTGGATTCCCTCCAAAGAGAAGCTCTAAGGAGCACCCGGCCCCTCCAGGGACCTTGGACTGCAAAAACACAAACATAGGCATAATTTGTAACATATGATAAATTATTATGGTAATGTTTATTGTTGATTATTATAGTGAATATTATTTTGTTTATGTTGCATTTTTTTTCACTTTCAATATGAATGTTTCTGAATGTACTCCACAAAGTGTTGGAAAACATTTTCTGGGCCTCGAAAAAAGCAAAACAGAAACGGACAGTTTGTAAATCCTTTCGCTGATACGTTGAGTTAAGAGGAACCGCCCGATGCGCTGAATGAATGTGCGCCGTGTTGCTGCTCGTCTCTGTGATGTGAACGAGAAGGACAGAGCGCTCGCGGGTCATGACCCCGTGATAAGGACGAGCTTCCGCCGCCCAGTCCCCCTGAGGATTTCCCACAGATGCTGTCAGCTGGCTCCGTGGCTGGCCTCCTCCCTGGGGCTCCCTCTCTCCCCCGTGTTCCATCTCTGCAGCCTCCTCGTCTTACCCACTCTGGGATCTATGCACTCCCCCGGCCCCTTGACGCATGCTGGTTCTCTCCCCTTATGCATATGTTTTGTATTTGATTTTGCCACCCACTTTGTCTGAATGATTCCTTAAAGATTTCTAGTTTTAAATTGTACATGTAGCTATGTTTCTAAATGAAACTGAGAAAAAGTCAAAAGATGCTTTAATTAGTGTAAACTGTAAAAGGAATACAACTAGCTATAGGAAATTTGACATTATATTTTGCTATTTATATTGATAGAGGGCACAACAGAACAGAAATATTTATAAAGACGATGTATATCTTTGTTTTTAAAGGCTACTTTTGAACAAAAGCTTTTACCAGTGTGAGATATAGTGTTGTAGTAGACGTTGGTCTGGTGGAGGTGTTGGTCCTGTGACACCTGGTCTTCATTGAGAAAGTCTGGCTGCATGTGTGTGGGAAGAAATGCAGGGTGGTGACCAAACATCTCTCACCCATCCGCAATCCCAGTCAGCCTAAACCAGTACAGCTCTCACCCAACCACGATCCCAGTCAGCCTAAACCAGTACAGCTCTCACCCAACCACAATCCCAGTCAGCCTAAACCGGTACAGCTCTCTCCCATCCATAATCCCAGTCAGGTTAAACCAGGACAGCTCTCTTCCATCCATAATCCCAGTCAGGCTAAACCAGTACAGCTCTCTCCCATCCATAATCCCAGTCAGGTTAAACCAGGACAGCTCTCTTCCATCCATAATCCCAGTCAGGCTAAACCAGTACAGCTCTCTCCCATCCATAATCCCAGTCAGGTTAAACCAGGACAGCTCTCTTCCATCCATAATCCCAGTCAGGCTAAACCAGTACAGCTCTCTCCCAACCATAATCTCAGTCAGGCTAAACCAGTACAGCTCTCTCCCATCCATAATCCCAGTCAGGCTAAACCAGTACAGCTCTTTCCCAACCATAATCCCAGTCAGGCTAAACCAGTACAGCTCTCTCCCAACCACAATCTCAGTCAGCCTAAACCGGTACAGCTCTCTCCCATCCATAATCCCAATCAGGCTAAACTCGTGTCCATAACGATGAAGTTCATTAGGACTCCAGCATGTTCTCAGTCAGAGTTCGCCTGAGAGTTTGCCTCCATCTTCTGTGAATCTCCGTGTGGTTCTGTGATGCTCTGGTTGTGGCTGGGTGAGCAGCCATGCAGGGTTGGTTCCCTGCTTTTGTAACAACCCCCCCCCCCCCCCCCAGATGTGGAAAATGCTGTATGTAGAAGAGCAGTCATGGAAGCTGACGTGATCATCACACCAACACACCTACACGCTTTGTGTTTATTTAAGTTCACACCCTTCTCAGAATTGAAGTCTGAACTTGGACTGATCTTTCACTTTTGCAAACTTTTTACCAACTCGGTCACAAATATTGAATACATCTGGGACGTCATGCAGCTGCTTGGATGAGTAGCTCCAGGAGTGCAGATGTACTGGTCTCCACTTGCCTTAAAGAGTTTTCTGACCAGGAGGGGCTTTTATGTTTGTTTTTGTTTAAGTGTGTGTTTGTTTTGTTATATTTTTTTGTTTCTTGGTGTTGTTTGTTTTTTTTTATTTCATTATTGTTCAAATGGTTGTCCGCTAGTGATTTGAGAATGTGCAGTTTTGATTAATTTGATTAATTTAATTTGGTTCATTTAATTGATTACTCTCAGTAGTGAGTGATAATACTGATGACCATAATCATGGCGTATTTAACCAGTGGAGAACAGTTTGGACAAGCCAAGTGCCATGGCTATTATAGATTTAAGATGAAATTTTTGCCAGTGTGCTCGTTATCTGTAGCATATCATTCCTCCAGTCATCAGTGCTCATCAGTGCTTTTAAGGTGGAAAAGTTGCCACTTCACTCCAGTGAGCCTAGTACTGCAGAAGTAACAATTAGCATGACTGATCTAACGTCCTGGTCCTTGTCACAGTAATGATTAGCATGACTGATCTAACGTTCTGGTCCTTCTTACAGTAATAATTAGTATAACTGATCTAACGTCCTGGTCTTTGTCACAGTAATAATTAGCATAACTGATCTAACGTTCTGGTCCTTGTCACAGTAATAATTTGCATAACTGATCTAACGTTCTGGTCCTTGTCACAATAATAATTAGCATAAGTGATCTAACATTCTGGTCCTTGTCACAGTAAAGCTAGGCGTGTATCTTGCAGTGGCTACAGGTGACACATCACATTTCTAGTTCAGTGCAACTAGGCCTTGACCTGTTTCACATTACTGCATCCACTTCTTACAAAGCACTTTGAAAATCAATTTTGCGTATTTTATTCAGGTCATTTGATTATGTTGCTCAGAATACTGGTTGCACATGCTGAAGTTTGACAGGTGACATCACCTCACAAGCTGAACCAGAGGCTCTCTTAGGTTTGACACATGACATAATTAGAGAGGTTCTCTGAGGTTTGACAGGTGACATCACCTGACAGCTCTCTGCAGCATCACGGTTTTCCCAAATCCTGTAATCCCTTGAGAAGACTCAGTGCACGAAATGAAGAGGACGTTGAATAGTTTCTCAGGGTTGCCACACAGGGCATAAAAACAGATCAAGCCAAACTCTTAGTCAGATGCCAACAGTTAGAACTGTTACCATTTAAAATTAAAGTGTTTTATTTCTAAAATGAATTTAGTTCTTTTGTGTTGCCCCTCCCCTTTGTAGTTTTAATCTTCCTTGGCACACAAAGGTACTGTATGAATAAAATACATTTTTAAATTCCCCAGTCATACTTAATGTGCAATGTTGTAAATAAGGTTTCACTGGCACTTTAGTCTGTCAGACAGGAAACAAGCCTGAATGCCTCCACCATAGCCCCCATCACCCACTCCACCCCACCTCCACCACAGCCCCCATCACCCCCAGGCCTAGAGATACTAACCCTTAGATACACTTGACACTTCCCTATTATTCTGACTGTACATATTGTTTGTGTTGTTTCATTCCATAGTTGTAAACATTTAAAGTACACTTAACACCGGTGGGGCTGTACAGTTATCACTGATGTCTGTTCTTAAATGAATGATTTAGTTCTTTTTGATTTTTATTTTCAAAAGAAAAAAATAAAATGAAAAAGAACGTGTGTTTTGCATCATGTTGCAGTATGTACTCCTGATTGCTTTGAAGAATCACAATAAAACATTGCTTTAGGCATTCGTTAAAGGCGCTCCCCTAACATTCCATTTCTTCACCTCGTATAATCTCCTACAACCCCTATAATCCCCTACAACACCTATAATCCCCTATAATCCCATACAGCCTTTTTCAGCCCCTACAACCCCTACAACCTCCACCCCTACAATGCCCTATAACCTCCTTTACCCTATACAGTATCCTACAGCCCCCTACAACTCCCTATAACCTCCTTCACCACCTACAATACTCCACAACCCCCCACAAGTTCCTACATCACCCTTCACAGCTTAATTAAATGACCTTCCAAAATAGAAAAGTCAGGTCATCTGGGAGAGAATCCAGAGTGTGGGGCAATGGCAGCGTCAGAACTCTGGGTTGTGGGAAGCATCAGCATGTGTTTATCAACCAACACAAGGGCTCCTGATGCTGCATGCCTCACGCATGCCTGGAAATACTGGTCAAAGCATAGAACATGCACCTATTCTCAACATTAGTCAACCTGCTTTCACTACTGTGCTCGAACACCACTCCCACATTGCCCTAAATTGTCCTTCAATTTCCAAAGACCAAAGTGTACAAATAAAGGCACAGATCTCCCATGCTAGGTGACAGCAACGTGTGTGGATACCATGCTGTTGCCCTGTTACCACATGCTAACAGAAGATGAGTGTAGCTGCACTCAGTGATGACTCAAATTTTCATCTATTTAGCTACAAGCATGTGGGAACATGTGTTTATCTTCTGAATGACCACCTCCACATGTTCCTGTCGGAGCGTACTGCTCTAGGCGAGACCAGATCAGGTAAGTAAGAGAAGAAAAATCTTGCGCAGCAGGAAATGAGTCATTGTGACGAATAAGAAGGACACCTCCCCTTCCTGTTCACATTTACAGTGGATATAGAAAGTGTACACACCCCTGCCAGGTTTACTGATATAAAAATAATAATTTTATTTCAGAACATAATTTCAGAACATTTCCCCCCTTTAATGAAACCCATAACCTGTACATCTCAATTAAAAACACAAACTGGAATCTTTACACTTTATTTGTACATTTTTTTGTACAACGGGGAAACTAGGCGGGGCCAGGGATGTGGGAGGGGCTGGACGTGACAAAATATGGATGTCACAAACTGTGAAATTCAACGGAAAATTTAGTTATTTTCTGTAAGGTAACAGGTTGTATGAAGCTGATCATTTACATTATGATAGAATAGATAAAAAAGTCTCTTATTGCATGTGGCAGATGAGTTTAGCAGTAGGGTGAAAGCAGACTAATAAGATTTGGTCATCAGTCCTCAAATGAGTCATTACCTGTACCTCCTGGACGTTGCCATATGTTTTATAATCAAACAGCAGATTTGATAAGCATTTTTTAATTCTTTTTTTAGATTGGAAATTGATCATTGTTGTCTGTGCAGAGTAAAAGTCAGAAATGTATAAAAACACAGAACACTGAGTATGAATAAGTTATTAATGACTAGTAAGCACTAGTGTGCAGTGTGCGTAGGCAGAAGAGAGAAACTCACACAGAAGCTAAAGAGCAGTCCCTGGACTGAGAGGAAGTGTGCTGCCCAACATGTTAAAGTTCATACACTAGGGGGGTGAGGGTTGTGAATATCTACATCTTACCAGTCAGTATTTCAAGATTAACCTATTCCAAAAAAGCTCCTCCAACTCTGCAGGCCACTCCAACATCACAGTATTGATGTCAAGGAAAAGCTCTTTGTATTCTCCATGACAGATGGTAATAGAGGCAGCCCATGGCTTCACTACATAGTGACAGCCCTGAATTTCCTGTTGGGTTTCATGGCTCTACAAAACATGTTGTATCATGGAGCCCTTGGATTAAAATAGTCTAGAAATAATTACATACAATAAATATACAAAAACAAAAAATATTTTCTTTAAGTCCTAATAAATAACTGTCCTCCTTTGAACTGAAAATATGGTGCTATAATGATTCATACAAATTCTACACAACTGTAACTATTCAGCAGAAAAAGGACTCATGGTAAAGAGGAAGTGTGTATATTTTTAAGTCTTCTGCTGATGCTAGACAAACTACACACTCTTTCTACATTCATGAAATCGCTCAGCCGCAAAAAAAAACCCCACCAGGTCAACAGTGGTGGCTGGTGCTAAAGATTTTAAGGGGGGAGCAAACAAACTGAAAAATAATTTTAAAAAAATGTAACACACATATCCTAATATCCCAGCCATATATCCAACTGAGATTGTATCGTGTTTGGTAAGAGCAGAAGAATAAGTGTATTACATAAGCTTGCTGGTGTCTTAATATATGCTTAAAATATATGCTAGTTTGGCCACCAAGCTAGCATATATTTTAATGGCAGTTTATTTTCAAAATGCACAATCTTAACGTTTTCACGTGCTCTCGAGTTTCCCGCTGGAATTACAAGAGGTGAGACATTTCTTATCATATTTGTAATTGATATATTTGTAACGTAAGACAAATATTTGTGATGTAATACCAGCTTATGTTGGGTCTGTCTGCTCCAGTTTAAAGACCTGCACTGGCTCAATCCAAAATGGCATACTTACGCACTAGATTTCAATGCAGTACATTCTGCTCAACTGTTAAAGCAGTACGTTCTTACAGTAGCCGACTGGGCAGTATGCATACAACCTCCAACATGTAGTAGGCCTATGTAGTATCCACCATTCTACCTATGTCATGGGGCAGTCATGGCCTCGTGGTAGGGAACCGGTCTTGTGACCGGAGGGTCGTGGTTTCGATTCCCAGACCTGAGGCCATGACTGAGGTGCCCTTGAGCAAGGCACCTAACCCCAACTGCTCCCCGGGCGCCGGGCTAGGGCTGCCCACCGCTCTGGGCACATGTGATCCACAGCCCCCTAGTAATCACTAGTGTGTGTGTGTGTGTGTGTGTGTGTGTGTGTTCTAACTGCACAGATGGTTTAAAAGCGGAGGGCAAATTTCGATGTAAAAATCACAATTGACAAAATACTTCACATTCACATGACATATGGCGTCACATGATCATAGTTGCTCCTGTTGAATCATGCGATAGTGTGCTGCAATCTCATAATTCAAAATGGCTCTTGATTCAGTAAGCCATCCGGGTACTTTTCGCTTACTGTTTAATGCATACTATGTATTCAGACATACTACCCTTTATCACATACTGCTTTGGCATACTGTATAGGAGGGAAGTACAGCATTTCGGACACCCATTAGGCCGGCACCATTAGGCCGGTGTAATGTCACAAAAATTCAATAGATTCGATTCTTGATCTTTTTTACTTTAAAAAAAAAAAAGAAAAGATAATGGCCAGTAGTACTAGTTCAGTCATTTGCAATATATAATTTATTTAAGTTTAAACTGTATGTCTAAGTGGTATTTATTCTCTGGATAATTTGATGGGAGCAGCACCTCAGCGCCCCCTATTGACGAGCCGCCACTGCTGGCCACAGTACTACCGGTCTGCAATAGTTCTGAAGCTGTTCCATGCCACCTTGAACCCGTAGTCCATCTGTCCATTACTGTGCTGTAATTAACTGAAGTTACACTGAACACAGCTCAACCTTCTTCAGCAATGGTGGAGTAGTCTGAGTCTTCAGTCTGTCTGCCTGTAGCAGCAAACTGCTGGAAACTTCTCAGCTTTATGAAGTCTGTGTAGACATATGGCAAAGGGTTCATGACTGATGTAGCAGCTCCGTCCTGTAAAACATTCATAGGTCCTCAGTCAAATGTTACAGATATTCAATTCAACTAAACTTTAGAATCATTCACAATGTACAAGTACATCTGTAAATGAAAAGTTGGTGCAGCTTCACTGATGCAGGCGGTGTAAAAACTTTACAGAGGCAGCAAAACATTTAATAAATATAGAACTTTAGCAATATATATATAATTAATATATGTTTATGGAAATATGTGTGAACTGAAATCCTTTGAATTATTTGGTACACATTTCCTCAGTGAGATTATATTCTAAGAATTTTGATCCAATTACCTGAAGGTGCCCCTGTGGATTCTCATACACATGTTCTGTGAAAAGTGATAGAAAGTGAGATGGTATCAGAAAGAAATGATAGGTCTAAATCAGCCAGCATGATGTACAGTATAGATGGTCTATGTCAGGCCATGTACTGTGTAAAAATTCTATAGGAGTCGTCATTCCTTCCATATAAGTATCGATATTCTTCTACAAGCTGAGAAACCATGTTTAAACCCACTCTCCTGATAAAACAAGGCACATACACTATATTGCCAAAAGAATTCACTCACCTTCCTTGATTCACATATGAGCTTAAATGACATCCCATTCCTAATCTATAGGGTTCAATATGACGTTGGTCCACCCTTTGAGGCTAGAAAAGCTTCAACTCTTCTGGTAACTCTTCTGTCTACAAGGTTTAGGAGTGTGTTTATGGGGATTTTTGACCATTCTTCCCAAAGCGCATTTGTGAGGTCACATAGCCTAATGATGTTGGACGAGAAGGCCTGGCTCTCAGTCTCCGCTCTAATTAATCACAAAGATATTCTATCAAGTTGAGATCAAGACTCTGTGCAGGCCAGTCAAGTTCATCCACACCAGTCTCTGCCATCCATGTCTTTATGGACCTTGTTTGTGCACTGGTGTACAGTCATGTTGGAAGAGGAAGGGGCCAGCTCCAAACTGTTCCCACAAAGTTGGGAGCATGGAATTGTCCTAAATGTCTTGGTATGCTGAAACATTCACTGAAACTAAGGGGCCAACCCCAGCTTTTGAAAAACAACCCACACCATAATCCCCCCTCCACCAAACTTAGCACAATGCAGTCAGACAAGTACTGGTCTCCTGGCATCTGCCAAACCCAGATTCATCCATCAGATTGCCAGATGGAGAAGCGTGATTCATCACTCCAGAGAACGCGCCTCCACTGCTCTATAGTCCAATTAAAAATAACGGCGTTAGGTAACGGCGTCATTTTGTCAGTAACAGGATAAAATTATTAATTACTTTTCCTGTGGTTACAACGCTGTTGACATTACTGGTCATTAAAAGTGGTGCATTACTATATATTGATATACTAACAGTAATGCGAGCGGACCCCTGCCCAGGCTAGTGGGGAGTAACAAATCTCGATAGGTCACAGTTCTCGGTGTAACACCTGTTTAACTGAACAAGTCAGTAAGCGATTGGCTAAGGCAGCGTTATGGTAGCCAATCAGAGCTAGTGTTTTTACACGCGCCGAAGCACACCAGTGACACACGACACAAACAGAGAAGAGGCAGAAATGATGAGTCAGTAGAAAGCCGAAGAAAAATTTGCATTTTCAAGGCAGCGATATAAACATTATTTAAGAAAATACTTGAAGTTCCTGAATGTCTACCAGACTGGGTATTTGATTTATTTAATTAAGAATAGAGGTTTTATTGTTAAGTTTGTTGTGAACAAACCAGTTGTCTCAGGTTGAGAGAATTTAATTTAATATTTAATTTGATAGATGTAAATGCACTTTATATAGTGTAACTGTTTACTTTTTCTTTCTTTTTTTTTAAACAAAGATTTGGGATTTTAAAGGATTTTATCCTGCACTTGTCTGTTGATGTGTAATAAATATCAATAGTTAAACACCTTTTTGATCTACTCATTTCAACTGACTGTGAAAGCTACTTTTTCAAAAAATCCTTATTCATTGGCATATAACTTTTTTAACTGTGATGCAAATAGTTACTTTCCCTGAGACGAGTTACTTTTATTATAGAGTAATTCAGTTACTAACTCAGTTATGGTGATGTATGGCTTGGATGCAGCTGCTTGACCATGGAAACCCATTCCATAAAGGTCTCTGCACACTGTTTTTGAGCTAATCTGAAGGCCACATGAAGTTTGGATGTCTGTAGTGATTGACTCTGCAGAAAGTTGACAACCTCTTCGCACTATGCGCTTCAGCATCCGCATCCATCAGTTTACATGGCCTACCACTTTGTGGCTGAGTTGCTGTTGTTCCCAAACACTTTCATTTTCTTACAGCTGAGAGTTGACTGTGGAATATTTAGGAATGAGGAAATTTCACGACTAGATTTATTGCATATGTGGCATTCTATCACAGTTCCACACTGGAATTCACTGAGCTCCTGAGAGCGACCCATTCTTTCACAAATGTTTGTGAAAACAATCTGCATGCCTAGGTGCTTAATTTTATACACCTGTGGCCATGGACATGATTGGAACACCTGATTCTGATCATTTGAATGGGTGAGCGAATACTTTTGGCAATATAGTGTATCTATCACTAATGTACAAATTTATTTATGAGGAAACAATTACCTGTTCTTCTGTCAGATGTGTTTCTTCTGTATGGACCTGTTACAATAATGGGATAGAAACAGAGGTTTCAAATGAAGAAATAACATGACACTGTAAGTCTGTTGCTTGCATTTCACGAGATTTGCCAACATCTGACATTTTATGCTTCACCTCCTACTGTGTTTCTCTGAGCTGGTGAGGCACAAACCACTAACCATGATTACCTCACAAACCATTTTGCAAATGGTCTGAATCAGTTTGGCTGTCTAGCTGATTCAGACTGTTTGCGAAATAATTTATACACCATCGGTTTCACGACTGAGAAAAAAAAACGTTCTCTTTAATACATCAATGAATATAAGTGATGAGATTTAAAGTTTAATTTGGCATGTGATGTTCACTAAAGTACAAAAATCTTAAATCATCATTAGATTTGTTGCTTTAGCAATGGTAATGATCATGTATCAATATTTCTCAGGCTCTTTAATTAAGAGGAAATATGTACAAAAAAATTGAAAGAACGAAAGCAATACATAAATAAATAAAATAAACAAAATCACAATTTTCATGCTACGATTTAGTGTGACCTCCCTTGGCACTAATCACATCCTGAACTCTTCTGTGAAGTGTCCTGAAGTATTCTGACGTCATCGTCTGGTGTATTATACCAGGAATCTTTCAGCACTGTCAGTCTTTAGTCTTTTCCTGTTATTGTTCAAGTGTAAGGGGAGGTCACACTACATACTTACCACTGTAGCGTATATTTTTATTTATTTATTTATTTATTGACACTGCATACAAATTTTCTGCATTTTCTGATTGTAATCTAATAAAGAGACAGATATATAATTCTATATGATCATTAATATTGCTAAAACAAGTCTTAAGATGGCCAGTTAATATGACAAACAGAGTTGATTACCATATTTGAAGACACAGATTATAACGATACACAGAAGCAGGATGGCGATGAGTGTGCCTCCAGTAGGAAGTAGAATCTTAAACAGCTTCCCGTTACTCTGACAAACTGTAGTGTGTTCACCTAGCAAAAAAAACCCAAAACATTATTATCATTAACATGAGTATTATAGTCATCATTATTATTATCATAAACCCTCACAACCCTTTTATGAACCTCACCAGCGATATTCACATGTGCCTCAGTTAGTCCTATTTCATTTGACACCTGGCAGGTGTACACACCACAGTCTGCACTGGTGAGGTTTGACACCTGCATGCTCGTGTTATTCACACTGAAGGAGAGTCTCTGGTCCGTGGACATGAGCAGCCCGTTCTGCTTCCAGCGCAGTAGCAGAAACGCCCCCTTCACCTCACATGTCAGACTCAGTGTGGAGTTGGTAAAGGAGACAGCTATCCTTAAAGCAACAGGAGGAACTAAACCCAAAATACAATCTGATCACTACAGCTATCTTAGACACATATAGCAAGAAATGTTAGTCAAGAATATTTTAACAAAACCACACAAGCATGACATATGAAATACACTGTAATACTCACGTAACACAGTTAATGTGATGTTACACCGTATAATTGTAGAATTTTTAAATAATGTTTCCATCTCATAAGTGGCATCATCATTTGCTGTCAAATTGCCCAAAGTAATACTCATGTTTTCCTTATTAAAATAAATATTTGGTCTGTTGCCCATGCGTGTACTATTGTATGTCATGTTGAGAGAGTATAACAGATTTTTGGTACTTTCATTTATATATTTAGTCCACGACACAGTCTCCACATCTTGACTATTTATCAGGAGTCCTTGGAGTTCCACTGAACTGTGTAACTGTCCCTTCACTCTAGATTCCTTACACCCAGCAATCCCTTTACCTGCAGAACAATGTCAAACAATAAAAACATGAGATCACCATTGTATCCTTGTAAATTAACTTAATATGAGTACTACAGAAAATGTGTTATGGTTTCCATTATGTGGCATAGAAATTTAAAGTGCCTTACCATCAATTGTCCACAGAAACAGCATTGAAAGAAAAAATGGCATTGTAAATTTAATCCTGGATTACATGAGTCATCCTATTCAGATAAGTCCATAAAATCATTGAAGTACTTTAGTAGGACTGGGTTATTAATGACTACAGAGCACTGAGCTGCAGTATGTGTAGGCAGACGAGAGAAACTCTCACGGAAACTAAGACACAGTAGCTGGAGTCAGAGGGAGGGAACAGAGCCCCCTACAGGCATGTTGAAGAACATTCAATATGAAAGAGTTACTCTGTCCACATAACATGACTTATACAACACTCGACACAGACCAAATTAAGAAGTAGGCAACAACAGAGTGAAATTGTTATTTTTAAATGCAACTGATTGAGAAAATATTCTTTAGTTTAGCACATAACAGCCTGGATCCTGGTTAATGATTCCCTTAGCTGGCATGCAGAAACATTTATTTATTTATTGGACATGTAAAAAAAAAAAAAACACAATAAATCAATCATACAAATAAAATGGTAAAATTTAATTGTACATATATTTTGTCAACTAATAGAAATGGCAGGAAAGTCCAAGTAATGCTGTAACAAAAAGTAGTGTAATAATGTAACATTTTAAAAGCACAACAGGCTGTTCACATGTGAGAAAATCAGGTACACCAAGAGGGGAATTGTGGGGATGTGTAATGCGGGGATAGAGGCGGCCGGAGGAGGAGGTTGTACGTTGTGGTCTTTATTTTCCATAAGTGAAAATAGAACAAAATTGCAGAGGTACAAGCAAAAGAAACAGGCTTAGCAGGTCCTTAGAACATGAACTAACAAGAGCGGGTCCAGTGATGAGCAGCTCTCTTGGATGAATGTGCAGCACTTGGCAGCACGACCTGTGGGCTTAAGGAGGTGAAACACATAACAAGACACAGGTGTTAGTATTGCGGTGTTGGTGACCTAGGGAGTGGTTCAGTGTTAGAGGGAGCGTGCTGTGCGGGTGTGTGAGTGGGTGCACGCGCCCTCTGGTGGCGGCCCGGCCTCCTCACCGTGACAGGATGGACTGGTACTAAGAGAAGGTTTTTCAGAAGGTGGTTGTAAATGTATAAAAATAAGGTGGTGTACATACACTATATTGCCAAAAGTATTTGCTCACCCATCCAAATTATCGGAATCATGTGTATATATGGAATGAAGACCCCTATAGAATTTCTATATATAACATGGCCTGACATAGACCATCTGTACATCGTGTTCGCTGATGTAGACCTAACCCATTTCTATTTGATACCATCTAACTTTCTATCGCTTTTCAGAGAACATGTGTATGAGAATCCACAGGTACGTCTTCAGGTAATTGGATCAAGATACTTAGAATATGATCTCACAAGGAGGAAATGTGTACATTATCTAGACTTAACTTCCTGTAGATCAAATGGTTTCATATTTCAGTTCAATAGGTGAAATAACTGTTGTGAACCCTTTTGTGTACACAGACTTCATAAAAAATTTTAATACATAAAAAATAGAAATAAGTGATAAAAGATCAACACTTCAGAGATGATGAATACATAAAAATTAAATATGTAGAAGCTGGCAGAATATGGCAGAAGCAGTCCAGTTCGGCACACTTGGCGAGTTTAAAGTTATATTGAAAGATCTGGAAAATACTGTCACGTAGGGCTACGCCCCCCTCTCTTAGCTGTCATTCCAGTGTCCCTGTTCCTTGTGTCTGTGTTGTTCCTTGCCCCGCCTTGCTTGTCTGTTGCCCCGGTTTCTGTCTGTCTGCCATGCCCGTGTCATTATCGTGATCAGCCGTTTCTTGTTAAGTGCCTTGTATATATAGTCCCTGTGTTTTCCTAACCCCTTGTCGGTTATTTGTTGTGTGCTCACTGCTCTCTGGTATTGTATTTCCCATTGTCTGCTCTTTGGTCTGTGTAACCCTGCTCTGTTTAGTACTGTCTGTTACAATGCCCCTTTACCTGTCTAACCTGGATGGCTCACCTGTTATAACCCCTGCCTGTGACTACGACCTCGATTATGGAATGCCCTGTAAGAAATCTCGCTCTTCTCAAGCATTTGTGTCCGCCTCATGCTCCGCAGCGCGAGCTGCGTTACAAATACATTTATAGGCACTTGCACTTGTTTTAAATGAAAGTGTATTCCTTGACAATACTGCATGTAAATTGTAATGATTTGTATGAATATGTATTTTGTATAACTTTTTATATTGCTGTTTAAAAAAAAAAAAACAGGTCTCTCTTGTAAATGAGCCTGTAAGCCTCAAGAGGTTATCCTGTTTAAATAAAGTAAAATAAAAAAATTAAAAAATAGAAATCTAAATAAAAGATAAGAGACTGATACTTCTGAAATGCTGGTGCACATTCAGTTAAGTTCTGATTCTGCACAGTGACCTAATACCATCAACCAAAATATGTATTTACCACCGTGACCAGATTAATGAACAAATGGCCAAATTTATTGAATGGTTGATATCACAACTGAAGCATTATAAGGAATAGCATATGGAATGATTTGGCTCAAGAATGGAAGTAAACCTACATGTAAATCTACTAATTTAAACCAGAGATCTAATAATAAACAATAAAGAACAGAAAATTAAAACAATAACAGAATAATAAACAACTAGCGACAGTCATTGGATTCTAAATGGATTATATGGCTAACATAAGACGTCTCTAACTAGCGTAGGAACCAGGGAGGGTCTAGAGTTCTCAGAAAGAGTTAGAAAAGGACATGGACCCCCCCCCCCCCCCCCCCCCCCCAAATTACGTCCGTGGAAAGGGAGAGGAAAAAGGATTCAGGTTCAAACTTAGTTGCGGTCTCTTGGCATCGCTCCAACTCTCGATTGGTCACGGTATCTTGGCTTGAATCCAACAAACTGTCGGTTGCGGTGTTTTGGCATGAATGCAACAAGCTCAAATTTTCTCCTTGAGCAAAGGGTTTTAACTCCTAACTAGATTTTCTTGTATTATTCTGCCTAAATAAGTATTAGTTTGGTTTTATCAATCTAAATATTGAGCCATTGTTAATGCACAGACAGGGATGAATCTGAGGTCGCATAAGCACACATGAATACGCTTACATTTAACTAATGGCACAAAAACTAATACATAGATATGCATACGCCTAATATAGCACATTACATGTTGATACTTGGTTATACATAAATCTAAAAGAAAACACAAGGGTAAACACAAGGGTATCTATATGTCTAAAATAGCGCAGCACAGGAATATAGGAATACACATGTCTCTCTATATCTCTCTATGTCTCTCTATGACTCTAACACAGAAGTAATAAACATCCATGTCTAAAATAGCAGAACACATAGGAATATATGTGCATGCATGCATTCATAATACAATTCAAGAATACAGGGACATTTATATCTAAGATCACATAATGTTCAAATCTCATATGCACATGGCTCAGCTTATGTATTGATCCTTTGTCCAGGGTCCTTCAGGGCTCGTAAAATTATATACGGGATTTATGAATAATTTCCCTTCCCTTGGTTGGAAGGTTGTTGAGTTTGGTGTCTTTAGATTGAATTCACAGAGTTGATTCCAGTAGGCTGGATTTTGATTCTGTAGTCTATAGTTTAGATTTGAAGTTACAAAGATCTCTGAAATATTTGCAAATTCAGTTCTGAGTCCTACCAAAGGAGTCCCAACGGGTTTTAAAATGGGTTTGAAGCCTTTGGGAATCAGATAAGGCTGGAAATTAGAGTTTTATGAGTGTAGGTCCTTCCTGAGTTGTGAGCCCTGTGTCCTTCAAAGGAAGGTTGATCCTGACCAGAACCTTTTGATGGCCTTTCTCCCAAACTCAGGAGATCAGAGAAGGTTAGAATTCTAAGCTTTGGGAGACATAAACCATTGTGAATGTGGATTCCTTTCCTTTGCACTAAGCACATGTTGAACTCTTTTGGGTTTAGATTGCCCTGATATTTTATGAAGTCATCTTCTGGTTTATTATACCAGGCGTCTTTCAACACTTCCCAGAGTTCTTTAGGTTTAGTCTTTTCTTATTATTCAAGTATAAGGGGAGGTCACACTCCATAATTACCACTATAGAGTATAAACGCCAGGGGTGTCCAATTTTTTGTTGTGTTTTTTTTTATACTGCATACAAATTTCCTGTATTTTTTGTTTGTACTCTACTGAAGATACAGAGACATAATTGTATATGGTATGGGCATTACTACTGCTAAAACAACAAATCTTATGGTGGTCAGTTAAAATGAAATAAATTACCACATTTGTTGACTAAAATGATGCACAGAATCTGGATGGCGATGAGTGTGCAACCAATAAGAAGTCGGATGTGACGAATCTGTTCATTGATTTGACAAACTGTAGTGTTTTCACCTAAAAAAAATAAAAACAAAATCATTATTAGCATTAGAATTTGGTCTATAGTCATCATCATCATCATCATCATCATCATTCTCATTGTCATTACTATTATTATTATTATGAACCTCACCATTGATATTCACATGTGCCTCAGTTAGTCCTATTTCATTTGACACCTGGCAGGTGTACACACCACAGTCTGCACTGGTGAGGTTTGACACCTGCATGCTGGTGTTATTCACACTGAAGGAGAGTCTCTGGTCCGTGGTCATGAGCAGCCCGTTCTGCTTCCAGCGCAGTAGCAGAAACGCCCCCTTCACCTCACATGTCAGACTCAGTGTGGAGTTGGTAAAGGAGACAGCTATCCTTAAAGCAACAGGACGAACTAAACCCAAAATACAATATGATCACTACAGCTATCTTAGACACATATAGCAAGAAATGTTAGTCAAGAATATTTTAACAAAACCACACAAGCATGACATATGAAATACACTGTAATACTCACGTAACACAGTTAATGTGATGTTACACCGTATAACTGTAAATTTTTTTAATGTTTCCATCTCATAAATGGCTTCATCATTTGCTGTCAAATTGCTCAAAGTAATACTCATGTTTTCCTTATTAAAATAAATATTTTGTCTATTGCCCATGCGTGTACTATTGTCTGTCATGTTGACATAAAATAACAGATTTTTGGTATTTTCATTTATATATTTAGACCACGCCACCATCTCCACATCTTGACTATTTATCAGGAGTCCTTGGAGTTCCACTGAACTGTGTAAATGTCCCTTCACTCTAGATTCCTTACACCCAGCAATCCCTTTACCTGCAGAACAATGTCAAACAATAATATGAGTGATCACCATTGTGTCCTTGTAAATTAACTTAATATGAGTACTACAGAAAATGTGTTATGGTTTCCGTTATGTGGCATAGAAATATAAAGAGCCTTACCATCAATTGTCCACAGAAACAGCATTGAAAGAAAAAATGGCATTGTAAATTTAATCCTGGATTACATGAGTCATCCTATTCAGATAAGTCCATAAAATCATTGAAGTACCTTAGTAGGACTGGGTTATTAATGACTACTAAGCACTGAGCTGCAGTAGGTGTAGGCAGAAGAGAGAAACTCTCACGGAAACTAAGACACAGCAGCTGGAGTCAGAGGGAGGGAACAGAGCCCCCTACAGGCATGTTGAAGAACATTCAATATGAAAGAGTTACTCTGTCCACTGTTGCAGGATAGCTGAGTGGAGTTTGCAAAAACTAAAAAAAACAGAACCGCAAGTTCCAATATGCCACATTTATTTAGTCCACCGTGTAGAGTGCCTTGGAATCCAACCAACATTAATAAAGAATGCACAAAAAAAAAAACAAAAAAAAAAAAACAAGTTAACATAAACTAATCAACTCAACCAACACATATCAACCAGGCCCTCACTCCTGCATTTCAAATCAGCTCTCCCTCTTATTCCAGAGTTCTACCTCTTACAAACAATTAGCCCTTGGACTCCACCACTGACCGGCACGCCCGCAGGTAAGGTTTAAAATGCACCAGTTCTAATGACCTTCTATTTTATCTCAAATCACACATTTTATTATTTAAGTAATATTTGAGTATGAATATAAAACCTTTCGTAATAAAACATTCATGCTGGAATCCCCTTTTTAGAACCAGAACCATACAAGCAGGTCCTCTTCCCCGGCTCAAACATCCGAAATGGAACGTTCCACCTGTAACAACCTCAGACTACAAAACCCCCCAAACCCCTGGGCTCAGGTTCTTTGACCTGCAAGAGGCTGTGAACATGCTGGGACAAACAGGTAAGTTGCATGACTTCAAAACACACAATAAACAGTTAAAAATGCATGGAATTTTTGTAATATTCTACACTATCAGTTGGCCACCCTGAATAGTGCCAGATAATCACAATTGTTTATTTTTTCCTGTGTTCTGACCAGGTCCAACTGTAGTCCTGTAGGTTTCAATAAAAGAGTCTTTAAAACTGAGGTTGTCTCGTGGTTCATTATAATGCTTTGCTACATGGAACGGACGAGAGCTCCGTTACACCACACAACATGACTTATACAACACTCGACACAGACCAAATTAAGTAGGTAACAACAGAGTGTACTCTAAGGAAATAGCGCTTTATTTTTAAATGCAACTGATTGAGACATTTTTTTTTCGTTTAGCATGTAACCACCTCGTTCCTAGTTGATTCCGTTAGCTGGCATGCAGAAACATTTTTTTCGACATATAAAATCAACAATCAAACAAACATACAAGCAAAATGTTTAAACTCAAAGTAATGCTACAACAAAAATGATAATATAATCATGACCTTTAAAAAGCACAACAGGATGTTTACATGTGAGAATATCCAATATATCAAGAGGGGAACTGTGGGAGAGGACTGGTACTAACAACATAACAACAGAAGGTATTTGAGAAGGTGGTCGCAAATGTATAAAATAAGGTGGTATACATACATACATAGGAGGGAGGGAGAGAGGAGTAATTTACTCTAATGTCAGTGTTTCTTGTTCTGCAGTAGCTGTGTGTAGAGCTGATGGAGTGTTGGACTTCTGGCCCTCTGCCAAAGCCTTAAAGTGCTGAGAGGAAGAGGAGAGATGATGAGGTGGTAAAATGAAATTATGAACAGTGACGCAAAACCCTCTGTGTTTACACACCCACACAAAAAGGTACTATTATGTGAAACCTTCATTTCACAAGAACATGTCATCCAATGTTCTTCAAGTAGTCAAACATTTGGTGCACATCTGCTGTGCAGCTTTAGCATACAGTCAATGTACCTAAACACTCATGACATATGTTTGAACTTCAGGCAATGAAGCACTGTAAACTGTGAAACTGGTTCCTGTTATACATGTTATAAATGACAAAGCTTCAGCACTGGTATAAATGATGCTAGTCCTGAGCATAATGTCCAAACGTTAGCTAATGACCTTTAAAAAAACATAAAATTGACTTTCCCACTTAATCTGATGTTAAACTTTAACAGGGCTGTGTTCAGTTAACCAAAACAACAAGGCAAATCCATCAAGGATTCTTCAGTATGAGACAGGAAGCTAAATATTTATAATTATTTGCCACCAAACTTATTATAAACGTTATAAATACTGGTCCACTCAAAAACATACAGTACTGTAGAAATGTTTTAAGGTACCATTAGATTTGTTGTTTTAGCAATGGTAATGATCATATATAATTATTTATCATTATTTTATCGTTTTATTAAGGCACAAAGAGAAAATGGAGGAAATATGTACAAAAAAATCTAAACAAATTGTCTTCTACAGGCAAAGATAGTATTTAGTTTGACCACCCTTGGCACTAATCACATCCAGAACTATTTTGGGGAGACTGTCCTGAAGTATCCAGAAGTTTTCATATATTATACCATGTATCTCATCACTTCCCAGAATTCTTTAGATTTGGTCTTTAGTCTTTTCCTTTGTTGTAAGGGGAGGTCACACTACATTCTAATGATGAGACTGAGACATAATTACATAGTTATTACAACTGCTAAAATAAATCTAAACAAGTAATTTTACACAGTGTTGTACTTGGTATTTGTATCCCATTGGCAGTATCCTACAGCCATTCCAATAACTCCAACTCATAAAAAACAATAACAGGGATAGGGAATGTTGGAATTAGTGCAAATAAACGCTATTATAGGCACACATTAAGCAAACCTGCTGAATCTCATGTTAAATACACAGTCATAACCAGCGATCACCAAATAGTAGAAACTGAAATAGTATAGCAATGCCCATCATAACTTCCAAAGTAGCACTCATTACCAATTACACAGGCAAGCTATAACCTGCAACATACATACACATGGACAACACTACCGGCACCCTTCATTAAAGAATGAAAAGCCCGCAATGGTCACTGAAATAACGTGAAACTGACAAAAGGAATAATAAATAAAAAATGCACTGAAATTGTACTGTAATGAAAACCAGACATTGCTTTTGAATTCTGGTTCAACAGAATAATTTCAAAACTGGCCGGGACAAAAATGATGGTTCTCCTAGGTGAGGATGATAATATTTTGACCATAGGGACCTGTTAAACTAAAATGTGTCCTTTAAAGCATCACAGGTGTCATTGGAACTTCAGGTGTGTTCAAATAGTCAGTCTCCCTGTTGAAATGTAGTCACTGTGCTGTTTGTCAGTTTCAAGTTATTTCAGTGACCATTTTGTCTTTGTTTAACAGAAGGATACCAACAATTATGTCCATGTGTGTAATTGTCAGAGAAGAAATGTGTTTAGATGCTAACCTGGGAGTTTTTGAATTCGGAATATAGTGTGAACAAGACGTGAAGAGACTGGATTCGGTTCTTGTACACTGGGATGTCCAGTATACCTGTAGGAATTAACCTGATTAGATCAAGTGGAAAGGCTTTTAAAAATCATACAAAAAAGAGACTGAGCTCACCACAAATGATGTCAATGTATTCTGCCAGGTCACAGTTAATATCTGCTGTGGGGAGGTTTGCCTGAAAGAGGAAGGCAGGTGAGCTGTTTGTGCCCAGAGTCTGGTGCTGCTTATAGTACACATGATGAGGACAGCAAGACGCAGGGATGGGGAGAATGCCGGTTTTTTTATACAGTACTCTATGGCCTGCATGTTTTCTAAAATCTTCCATGGGTTTACCAGTCAGTATTTCAAAACTAACCTTGCCCAAAAGCTCCTCAAACTCAGCAGGCCACTCCTGCATAAGGGTATCAATGTCTGGCATGGGTCTGATGAAAACACACACACACACACACACACACACACACACACACACACACACACACACACACACACACAACACAAGCTGAAAGAAACAGTTATGATAGAAGTGGAGCTGGTGTTTTATATTGCAGTGTGTTAACGCATGTGTACAGTGTACTGCACTGCAAATAAGTGCAAGTCTTTTGTAGTTTGCAGTGTGTGTAATGCAGTGTGTGTGTGTGTGTGTGTGTGTGTGTGTGTGTGTGTGTGTGTGTGTGTGTGTGTGTGTGTGTGTGTGTGTGTGTGAGTGAGTGAGTGAGCTTGCCTTGTATAGTGTACGGTAGCTGGCGGTTTGGAGCGGTGAAGTTCACTAATGCTCTCTATCCAGTTATCTATGGCTTTGGGGTTCTTCTGTGGATTCTCAATACTCTTCACCTTCACCTCCTATAAGGACAAGGTCAGTGTGTGATGAAGTGTGTGTGTATGGAAGACAGCTCTATTCATTCATCACATGTAATCTGTGTTTTTAGTGTTTCCATCAACAAATCCCATTTCAGTGTTCACTGTTCAGTGACATCGATTAGCATGAGTAACAACACTGCAGGCAAACTAAGGTGAGAACAGACTAACCTGTTATGAGAAACAATTACATTTAGGCATATGTGCCATGCTTCATTAAACAAAAGAGTATCTAAGTGGATGATGAGGCAAACTACAAATTCAAAGTCCAAAGTTCAAAGTCCTTCATGTGCTTGTATTTGTGGGTAAGAACTGACTACAATCTACTATATTCAAATACATACATACACAGACAAAGACACAAACAAACTGGCCACTGTATTAGATATAGTACAGCTATTCAAATCCTTGCCAAGGAAAACTCTCTAGCATGGAAACATAGTCAAGATGACCTATTAATGTTCAAACTGAGCTACACCACACTAGACACGCACATATTTATGTCCAAACTACATTTGTGAATGTAGAAACAAGTGTTGTGTGAAACCAGATTGTGACGCATATTTACAGTGACATGGTGTTGCTTGCTGTTCTCAGAGAGCCACAGAGAGAGGACGGTGGGGTCCGACTGCTTAGCACAGGGCTCATCCAGCACCAGCACACCCAGACCATCTGTCTTCCCATCAGGCCGAGGAACCTGGTCATCACAGCTGAGACTTTTAACGGCACACCACACAAGATGGAAACCCAGCTGTCCGATGTATGTTAATACCAGATAAATGTGACTTTGTATGTGTATGTGGAAACATTCAGCTGCAACATTTCATCTATGACCATAACAGTGATACTGCACTGACTACATTTCACATGTATTCATCACAATACAAACATTTACATCTTCTAAGATAAGAAAGACTCTGTAATGCCCTGAGAGTTCAGTAACATTCTGATAAATACACTGCTGATGTATATCATAGCTAATAAGACTCCACTCACTTTAAGGAAAGCGTCAATGTCCCCTACAGCTGGGATGAAGTCTGGAATAAAAGGCTTCAGCTTATGGTCCAACTCTATGGTCTGTGGTGTGTATCTGAAGGCGGGAGCATGAATATCATTACAAAGTGCCAGATATTTCTGTCACATGTGTATCCATTTTTTATTATATTCTACAAATACAAAATTAACCAATGAGAAGTCAAAAACGGTTGTGGTATGTGCAGTGTCGTCAAGTGCAAGCACCTTACCGTGTTATGTACTGGAAAAGTTCTTTAATTTCTGCTGTAACACGAAGGTGGTCATAATCTGCTGGATCATATGCTCTGCAAATGTAGATTAATTGAGGCACAAGCACATAATTGCACACACATACATACACACATGCACGCGGGGCACATCACAATGGACTTCAACCATTCAAATAATGTGAATCATGAGTTAATAAAGAGGTGCATGAATACATAAATGTCACAGCCATACCCAATATGATCTAACCTCAGTGTGGTTTTTAGCTTTATCATTAAGGAAAGTCTATTAGATTGTAGTGAAGTCAGATGGTGTGATTTATGGATGTACATGTACATGTGTACACAATAGCTCACCCATGGTCTCCCTGACTTCAAACCATGTTTTTGTATCAAGTAACATTCAAAGGCACAGACAGGTCTAAAGTGGGGAATACATATATGTATAAGCTTATATAAGAGAGATCTCATTGTTTCCTTACCAGTAATCAAAATGTTACTAGTTCAAGCCACAGCTCTGCCAAATGGTAATGCAATTATGACTGAATACAGTTTTTAAATGAAAGTGTAAATGCCATAAATTAATCAGGCTTGTCTTTGCCAGTTAAAATAAAGCCTAAACTCCCATGTACTGAAAGCCAAATGTTATTTTAAACATTAAAATATTATATATTGTCACAATTGTGATCAAACCACATCCCCAAAAATGTTTGCACAGAAATTATTTCTTATTTTTGTGTCAATTTTGAACTTCCAATCTTGTGAATATATTCCACAAAATAAAAGCTTATGAACAAATGTGTAAAACTAACACATATGTAACACATGTGTATGTTATATGTAACATATGTCGCTCGTGGTTGACAGAACACTGATTTCTCTATATAGCTGGACCATAAGCAGTTATCTTTAGCAGAACAGTTAACAGCCGCCCAATGGAGGATGGGTTCCCTTTTGAGTCTTGGTCCTCCCAAGGTTTCTTCCTATTCCCCACCATCTAGGTAGTTTTTCCTTGCCACTGTCGCCTTTGGCTTGCTCATTAGGGATTTGGACCCATATGATTGTTAAAACTTGTAAATCCTGTAATGCTGCTTTGTGACAACATGTGTTGTGAAAAGCGCTATACAAATATATTTGATTTGATTTACCCTTCAGGAGCTGAACTTCGCTCTCCTTCTTCTTCATCAGATTCCGTCTCATCAGAGTCATCCTCATCCTCATCATCATCGTCATCATTTTCACTCCCCTCTCGAGGACTGGCTGGTTGCTCCTTCTTTTTCTGCTAAATTTTAATGCAAATCTTAAAGTCCGCGCATTTGACTAAAATAAACCAAACGACTCCCCAGAGTCATTATTGTAGTTACCTTCACGGGATCTTCCACAAACTCATCACTGCTGTTATTGGCCATTTTATTGCGCTGCTGTCTGCTCTTGCTCCTGAACACTGCAGCCATACACCATTAGAATACAGACCCATCACAGATGCCATTAGACAATAAAAGTGGGGACAGTTTCACCTGTTTGTCGTGGAGTTGGCGTGTACAAACTCGCAACCTCTTCCGAGTCGTCCAGCTCCAGCGTCTCGTCGTAGGGCCGGTCGCTTATGCGCCTGGGCTGAAACGCTCACGTATAGTAAACAGCTAACTGGACATGTTAGCTAGCATGCTATGCCTGGTGATATATATATACATACAGCACTAGCGGCTCGTCTAGCTGGCTAGCGCGTTAGCTAACTAGCGTTGCACAACCAAAGTAGTGAGTAGCTAGCTTATTCTAGATCATTCAAATTAACTTTGTATTTGTATAAGAGTGTGATAGGTAATCAATAACCATAGCGTGTCATTTCTGGCATTTACAATGTTAGTAAAAGCTAGTTAGCTAGCTAAGTACATAATTATTTACCTTTTGACGCTCCGACCTCTCCATATAAGCAGGAAGTGTACCGTTACCTAGGGATACCACTCTCGCGATATTAAAGGAGAGAATTGGTCGATGTGTCGGAGTAGTGACGGCGTGTAGCCAAAGACATTATAACAGATATGATATCGATTTTTTGATGACAGCTGGGAAAGTTGTTTGTAATAGCAGCGGTATAACAATGTACAATATAATTAAGTAAAACTACTAAAAACAGAAAACAGACATAATGGGGGACAATGGGCTGAGTAAAATAACCATTTAAGAATAGAATTTCAAATATTCATTGCGACGCTGTAAAATGTCCCATGCTGATGTGCAAAAATCCTGACGTTTACACATGTGCTGTATTCTGCGACCCAACCTAACATATTCCATGAGCAGTGTGAGCAGGAATTATATGTCCCAGAACTGCACCCATGATCATATCCAAGTACAACCTACAGTTCACTGGTTCAGTCTAATTACCATCCATCCATCCATTTTCATCCACTTATCCAGGTCCGGGTCTCGGGGGCAGTAGCCTAAGCAAAGAGGCCCAGGTTTCCCTTTCCCCAGCCACCTCTTCTAGCTCTTCTGGGGGGATACAGAGGCGTTCCCAGGATGCCTCTCTGCAGTGTGTCTTCCCTGGGGTCTCCCAGTTGGACATGCCCAGAGTACCTCACCAGGGAGGCACCCAGCTGCCATCAACTGGCTCCTCTCTACTCCGAGTCTCTCCCAGATGACGGCACTCCATACCTTATCTCTAAGGGAGAGCCCAGACACCCTGCAGAGAAAACTAATTTCAGCCATTTGTATTTGTGATCCCATTCTTTCGGTAATGTACAATACAGGTCAAAAGTTTGGACACACCTTCTCATTTTATGTGCTTTCTTTATTTTCATGACCATTTACATTATAGATTCACTGAAGGCATCAAAACTATGAACGAACACATGTGGAGTTATGTACTTAACAAAAAAAGGTGAAATAACTGAAAACACGTTTTATATTACAGTTTCTTCAAAATAGCCACCCTTTGCTCTGATTACTGCTTTTTACACTATTGGCATTCTCTCAATGAGCTTCAAGAGGTAGTCACCTGAAATGGTTTTCAGGTGTGCCTCATCAGGTTTAACCCCCTGAAGTCTAGATAAACTTTACCATAATTAATTAAAAACATAATAAAAACAACTTTGTTACAAAAGCTATTTTGTCTTGGTACAAAACTTCAGTTGTAGAAGTTGGCCAGCGTCCAAGGGCAATTAATCTGACACTTATCTGAAATCAAACGCGATGCTTGCCGACATTCTGATGTTAAAGGTCAATTATGGGAATTTTATACATTAAATGATTTAAATAAAGCAAGAGCACTCAAGATATGCCAACTGAAATTGAGATCTTTAGAGCAATGCTGAAGAAAATTCTTTCAATTAATGATTTGTTAATTAACCATTTTTGGTTCCATAAAGAACTATTAGTTCTTTACAGCACCCTTTAAATGTGAAAATCAGCCGAGCATCATATTTCACACCACTGTAGCTTGAAGTAATAATGATGTATGCAAAATATTGATACTATTTAGATATTAAGCATAAATGTAATAGTGGCAGCTGCTAGTGAAAGTCAAATTTATTTATATAACGCTTTTCACAACACGTCAGAAAGCAGCTTTACAATCGTATGGGTCCAGAGAAAGGAAGTCAGTATGTCAAAAAATTGCCAACAGAGTTAATGCGTGAGTGAAAACTATACTTTTATATTTAGCAAAAGGCCGCAATTATATTCTCCACATTTCTAATACTGTATTGATTTTTTAAACATTTTTAATTGAACATTTACTAATTCCAGGTCTAATCCGAGTGGTGTGAAACGCACATTGCATCAGATTTTTAAAAAAAGTATAAGAATATAGTACAAAGGGGTATTGCTTTACATAACTATATCTTATTCTTAATATATATATATATATCAGGCGTACTCAACTAAATTTGTCCGCGGTCCAATTTTGGCAGATACCTGTGACCTGAGGTCCGGTGCGGCGGGGGTGGCGAACGTAAGTTGTTGAGCGGGGGGGGGGGGGGTAGATATGTGGTAGAAACACCCCTCAAAACAGGGGAATGAACATTTACCTGACCAATTTTAATGTTGCTATATGTTTCAGGTTTGAAAAGTGCTGGAATTTAGGGTAAAGTACTTTAAAATGCTTGAAATTGTAACTACTTGGTTTCACAACAAATAGCTGTCTGACTGAATAGTTCTCTTGTATTAGGTTAACAAATACGAGCCTCTTGTAATTCCAGGACGAAACATGAGAGAACGTGAAGACGTGAAGATTGGGCGTTTTTTAAATAAACAACCATTAAATAATGTGATAAAAAGCGAATTATTTCGAGTATATGTATAAATATTTAACTTAATTATGTTTAACATGCTGGGAAATATTGAAATGGACCTTGAAAGTGACAAGTGCTTTAATTCCACCTTATGAAGGTGTATGAACCCTGAAAACGTGACTTTGTTCATTGCGCTGAAGCGCGGCGCGAAGTTACAAAATTCGAGAGGTGCACGACCTCTCGAACCGACAGCGCGCGAGCCACTCGCGCACACGCGGAGCCACAGCGATTACGTCATTTTCGCCGCGCGGACCCTCAATAGCCCTGAAATAAATGCTCCGGTTTTGTTTTGGTCCGTATCCAGTTAATCAGGAATGAGATTGGGTCCGGACAGGACTGCGTTCGGGTCCGGATCCGGACCGCGGTCCGCCAGTTGAGTACCCCTGATATATATATATATATATATATTTGTAAATATATTTATTTACAGGAAAAATGAAATAATTAAACATAACAGGGAATTTGACTAATGTATATTAAAAGGTTACAGGGTGGGGTGGCGAGGGGCATGCATGATTTAAAGTGCTGTGATTGCAGATGGAGTCTCTGACAACTCTACCAATCTCTATTGTCATGCCATTATGTTGCACGCCTTGTCAGGGGTAACTAAGCCCCTTCAGGCACTGGAACCTGGCCTCGAGGATTCCTAGGGTCATTTCAATTCTTGCCCTGGTTTTGCCGTGGTCCAGGTGCAGGATCTGGTGGATCGACTCAGTGATTGAAGACACATTACATTTATGATACGAGTAAGTGTGTGATGTCAACCTGCCATAATGTTTCGATTGAAGGAAAAACTGCTACTGACGAACCAATTTTCAAACCATCCACGACAGTCAAGTGGACGCAAAATAGAAATACTCAACAGAATATGACCAGTCATAATGTTCATAAAATATTAAAAAAGCAGATGCAAAAGAAAGTGGTAGAGGGCTCTGAACAATTTGCATAGTCTGAACATCCAATCCTACCCATACACATTCCATTTCCATCTCTCTCCTCATGGTCAGTACAAGGCTTTCATAAACATGGATTTTGTCAAATGCAGTTTGTCAAACTCATGTGCCTCCTCTACCTGTTGAAAAGATTAGCAAGGCAGAACAATGAGGCCTGAATTTGTGTTTTACCATATTGTTCCCCCTCTACCAAAAGCACATTTGCATGAATCACTGGTTGATCAGGTCATTAGTATTTTGTCAGCTTTGATGGTCAACCACTGCAGGGAAACACCATACCCATCTAGATACACCAGAGTATCTAGATCCTTGTGCAGAGTAGCTTAATCTAAATCTTTGATGGCACCAATTACTTTCCAGCACAGCAACGTTTGATATTGATCCGACCAAAATTTAGTCAAAAGCTCTGTGTAAACAGTACAGACCCATCCTAGTCCCACTAAGAATAAGGTACACATGCATTCCAGACCAATTTCACAGATTATTCAAGGTGGACTCAAATGGGTAGGTCACTGCTTCATGATCCAAAAACAAAATGACCTTTTCTGGAGCCATAACCCAATATCTGAACTTCATGAAATCTGCAAAATGAGGAAACTGTCCTTTTCATAATATGCACCCCCTCCACCAGCTTCTACCAACCTCATTTCTCACATTGATTTGCGCCATCAAAGCTTGCATGCAGGAGCACAAGTGCAACAATTTCACCTGGTCTTTGAGAGGCAGCCATTTGCGGACAATGTTTACACATCTAAATCTAGCTCAGAATTGGTTATGATCAAGCCAAAAAAAAGTCAAGACCATGGTTTACATCACAGCTGAAGTAAACCTAGGCTAGGCTCAACCCAACTGCACATCAACACAGGACAGCTTGTGTAGTAACAGTACTGGTTTATTTCAAGACATGGGGCAATCAAGCACTCTCCTTAACCACGATGGGACCAAGGATTACTTCCCCTTCCAGCTGTGTACCTGCAAAAAGGGGAAGTGGTTTAGGGTGTGCTTGCAAATCCCCATCACCTCTAGTCCAAACACCCAGACCCTCTCCAAGAAGGATCATGTATTGGCAGAGCATGGCATGCACGTACCTCTTTCCTCAGACAAGTCTCTCCCCTTCCGGAAGTTACAGGTGGTTTCGCAACAGCCGCAAACCTGGTTGGGACCATATGCTGCAGTCCACCTGTGAAGCCAGAATAACCAAGCTTACCAGCTAGGCCTCACCAGTAACCTGCTGGTTTCAGGACCACAGCCACATACCCGTTGCTAGAGAACGAACAAGCTTTGTGCTCAGCATCAGCAGGGTAAGAAGCTGGAGTTGCCTTCATAAAGCACGTGAAGTAGAGCTGGAGACACAGAGGTTAGTTCAGACAGCCAGTCATAGTATTCACCACCCTACCAAACGGTTACATACCAAACCACTGTTGTCCTGCTGAAACTTGAATGCCTCCAACTGAAACCTCAGCTGGTCTGCTTCAGTTTGGGGCAGGAAGTGGGACTGGGAACCTGTGAGCTTGGCATCAATCAGGCACCTGCAATCACTGCGCAGTCAGACCGCAACTACTTGATCTCCAAAGCCACCTCAAAGCCCACAAGGAAGCCACTCACCCATGGTTATCTATAAAGGCATAACTAGGAACTGCATTCACATCAGGAACCACCGTGGCCACACAGGTGTCCAGATACACACGAAGGGGCACGTGGTAGAACTGAATTACAGATGCCTCAACACTGATCACATCATGCAGGAAGTACTGGTTGGAGAGCCTTTCAGATGTCCAGTCATCTGGAGAAGAAACCTCATTAGGTCCAGTTCAGGCACAGATCAGTAGTTCTGGTGTAGCCATGGCACAAACCTGTCATGAGCCTCAGGGAGAAGACAAGCTGTTCCTCAGCAACTTGGGTAGAAGCATATGGGATCCAGGCAGGCATCAGAGCATTGCTGCTTACATTGTGGAGCCTACAAAGCATTTGATGGTCATCAGATTGAACAGAGCCTTCCAAATAATACTGAACAGCACATCTGGTAGGGTCCAATACCTTGGATAGTGACACTCGATGCGAACCACAGCACCAACAGTTCTCACAATAGGAGTGTGTGCAAAATTGTGGGGAACATAGCGGACGTAGAAGACGTAGACCAGCTCATCCTGGGTCATCTGTTATGGAAAACGTAGTGACATTATAACCTGCAGGTTTAAAGTAGCAATGAAGAATTCACTTCATAGACACTCACACTGGTAGTACTGTTGCACTCCTGCAGTGCTGACTGGAACATGAAGACTTGAGCAGCACGGTCCTCCCCACCGACAGCACAGTTTCCCAGGGTGACCTCAGAGGGATTTATCAGCTCACCAGTACCAAACAGGTCCTTCTTGACCTCCACATATATGCCAGTCTCACCACACTCTGCTGCTACACTTGCAGCAGGAACAGGGGGGCTCATCTGAAACTGCATGAATGGATGTCTTGCTGGTGGCTGTGGTTCATTGGGGAAATGCCATGCCACCTGCTTCACAGGTCCCTGCAGCACTTGCTGGGACTGAACATTAGATGTCTGCTGCACAGGTATCTGCACAGGATTCCAAGACTGCTGGCTAAGTGAGGCTTGGGCAGGCCAGGTGGGGTTAGAAACATGGCTCTCCTGAAAAGCCCCTCCAGCAACCACATGCCCCCTCGCTTGTGACTGCTGATGAGGTCGTAGTCCAGTTGGAAGTTGAGATTTGAACACTCCTTGCAGTTGTGCATCAGACAAAGCAAACACAACAAACAACAGCACCACACCAAGCACCACTTTACTCAAACCCATTGTCACTCTACCTAAATGCTCACACATAACAGTCATGGTTCACCATTCCATTTTATACCATAATGGAGGCTTGTTGCTCCACCCCCTTGTAATAAGCTTAACGTCCCTCTGAACCTGGTGATTACTTTACTACTCTTTCACAGCTGACACAAATCAGCACTCCTCACTCCTAAAACAGGTTCTTATACTATATGTTTACATTAACCTTTATAGTTACCATCAGGTTAAAAATCACCAATCAAAAATGAAAGAAAGAATCAAACGTTTTTTAATTAATGGAAGCTCATTAGTGAACGCTCCCCTGTTTTAGGAGTGAGGAGTGCTGATTTGTGTCAGCCGTGAAAGAGTAGTAAAGTAATCACCAGGTTCAGAGGGACGTTAAGCTTATTACAAGGGGGTGGAGCAACAAGCCTCCATTATGGTATAAAATGGAATGGTGAACCATGACTGTTATGTGTGAGCATTTAGGTAGAGTGACAATGGGTTTGAGTAAAGTTGTGCTTGGTGTGGTGCTGTTGTTTGTTGTGTTTGCTTTGTCTGATGCACAACTGCAAGGAGTTTTCAAATCTCAACTTCCAACTGGACTACAACCTCATCAGCAGTCACAAGCAAGGGGGCATGTGGTTGCTGGAGGGGCTTTTCAGGGGAGCCATGTTTCTAACCCCACCTGGCCTGCCCAAGCCTCACTTAGCCAGCAGTCTTGGAATCCTGTGCAGATACCTGTGCAGCAGACATCTAATGTTCAGTCCCAGCAAGTGCTGCAGGGACCTGTGAAGCAGGTGGCATGGCATTTCCCCAATGAACCACAGCCACCAGCAAGACATCCATTCATGCAGTTTCAGATGAGCCCCCCTGTTCCTGCTGCAAGTGTAGCAGCAGAGTGTGGTGAGACTGGCATATATGTGGAGGTCAAGAAGGACCTGTTTGGTACTGGTGAGCTGATAAATCCTTCTGAGGTCACCCTGGGAAACTGTGCTGTCGGTGGGGAGGACCGTGCTGCTCAAGTCTTCATGTTCCAGTCAGCACTGCAGGAGTGCAACAGTACTACCAGTGTGAGTCTCTATGAAGTGAGTTCTTCATTGCTACTTTAAACCTGCAGGCTATAATGTCACTACTTTTTCCATAACAGATGACCCAGGATGAGCTGGTCTACGTCTTCTACGTCCGCTATGTTCCCCACAATTTTGCACACACTCCTATTGTGAGAACTGTTGGTGCTGTGGTTCGCATCGAGTGTCACTATCCAAGGTATTGGACCCTACCAGATGTGCTGTTCAGTATTATTTGGAAGGCTCTGTCCAATCTGATGACCATCAAATGCTTTGCAGGCTCCACAATGTAAGCAGCAATGCTCTGATGCCTGCCTGGATCCCATATGCTTCTACCCAAGTTGCTGAGGAACAGCTCGTCTTCTCCCTGAGGCTCATGACAGGTTTGTGCCATGGCTACACCAGAACTACTGATCTGTGCCTGAACTGGACCTAATGAGGTTTCTTCTCCAGATGACTGGACGTCTGAAAGGCTCTCCAACCAGTACTTCCTGCATGATGTGATCAGTGTTGAGGCATCTGTAATTCAGTTCTACCATGTGCCCCTTCGTGTGTATCTGGACACCTGTGTGGCCACGGTGGTTCCTGATGTGAATGCAGTTCCTAGTTATGCCTTTATAGATAACCATGGGTGAGTGGCTTCCTTGTGGGCTTTGAGGTGGCTTTGGAGATCAAGTAGTTGCGGTCTGACTGCGCAATGATTGCAGGTGCCTGATTGATGCCAAGCTCACAGGTTCCCATTCTCACTTCCTGCCCCAAACTGAAGCAGACCAGCTGAGGTTTCAGTTGGAGGCATTCAAGTTTCAGCAGGACAACAGTGGTTTGGTATGTAACCGTTTGGTAGGGGTGGTGAATACTATGACTGGCTGTCTGAACTAACCTCTGTGTCTCCAGCTCTACTTCACGTGCTTTATGAAGGCAACTCCAGCTTCTTACCCTGCTGATGCTGAGCACAAAGCTTGTTCGTTCTCTAGCAACGGGTATGTGGCTGTGGTCCTGAAACCAGCAGGTTACTGGTGAGGCCTAGCTGGTAAGCTTGGTTATTCTGGCTTCACAGGTGGACTGCAGCATATGGTCCTAACCAGGTTTGCGGCTGTTGCGAAACCACCTGTAACTTCCGGAAGGGGAGAGACTTGTCTGAGGAAAGAGGTACGTGCATGCCATGCTCTGCCAATACATGATCCTTCTTGGAGAGGGTCTGGGTGTTTGGACTAGAGGTGATGAGGATTTGCAAGCACACCCTAAACCACTTCCCCATTTTGCAGGTACACAGCTGGAAGGGGAAGTAATCCTTGGTCCAATCGTGGTTAAGGAGAGTGCTTGATTGCCCCATGTCTTGAAATAAACCAGTACTGTTACTACACAAGCTGTCCTGTGTTGATGTGCAGTTGGGTTGAGCCTAGCCTAGGTTTACTTCAGCTGTGATGTAAACCATGGTCTTGACCTTTTTTGGCTTGATCAAAACCAATTCTGAGCTAGATTTAGATGTGTAAACATTGTCCGCAAATGGCTGCCTCTCAAAGACCAGGTGAAATTGTTGCACTTGTGCTCCTGCATGCAAGCTTTGATGGAAAAAAATCAATGAGAAATGAGGTTGGTAGAAGCTGGTGGAGGGGGTGCATATTATGAAAAGGACCATTTCCTCATCTTGCAGATTTCATGAAGTTCAGATAGTGGGTTATGGCTCCAGAAAGTCATTTTGTTTTTGGATCATGAAGCCATGACCTACCCATTTGAGTCTACCTTGAATAATCTGTGAAGTTGGCCTGGAATGCATGTGTACCTTATTCTTAGTGGGACTAGGATGGGTCTGTACTGTTTACATGGAGCTTTTGACTAAATTTTGGTCGGATCAATATCAAACGTTGCTGTGCTGGAAAGTAATTGGTGCCGTCTAAGATTTAGATTGTGCTACTCTGCACAAGGATCTAGATACTCTGGTGTATCTAGATGGGTATGGTGTTTCTCTGCAGTGGTTGACCATCAAAGCTGACAAAATACTAATGACCTGATCAACCAGTGATTCATGCAAATGTGCTTTTGGTAGAGGGAGAACAATATGGTAAAACACAAATTCAGACCTCATTGTTCTGCCTTGCTAATCTTTTCAACAGGTAGAGGAGGCACATGAGTTTGACAAACTGCATTTGACAAAATCCATGTTTATGAAAGCCTTGTACTGACCATGAGGAGAGAGATGGAAATTAAATGTGTATGGGTAGGATTCACAATCTAGGCTGTCCAGACTGCAAATTGTTCAGAGCCCTGTACCACAATTTTTGCTTGTTTTATATTTTATGAACATTAACAACTTTTTTTTTTTTTATCCAATTAAGTTTTTTAATTGGTTCATGTGAGTAGCAATTTTTCCTTCAATCGAAACTTTATGGCACGTTGACATCACACATTTACTCGTATCACAAAAATGTCAGTTATTGAGAAATAAAAAAGGTCACGTTACAAGTCGATCCACCAAACGATTTCTTGATTTTGGGGAATCAGTGGGGTATTGCAGAAAGCGGATTAAATGTCTAACTCTGGGTATGTTACCTCTAAGTTCCCTAAAACTAATTGAAATAATGAGGCTCCCAGTCTTTGATTTATGTTAAATGCATTGAAGCACATTGACATCTGTGGGCCTACCAAACGATGAAATACTAATTGATTATGGGCTGACTTGAGGACTTGGTGCTCTTTAGAGTCTTGACATTTTGGGTTTCAACATCTACAAAGCTCTCTGCAGTTTATTAAACATTTTTCTTCTTGTGTACATCTTTCATTGAACCTACAATATCTCAATTACTCTACACAGAAATTTATCGTGTCCCAGGTAGTAATTTTACCACCCACCTGTGTTAACTCTAAATTTCTGGAAATGTTATGTCTGTTTCAACTCCTGTGTATTCTGTTTTGGAAGCCCCACCTCCTAATTTTGCCTTTAGTTCATTAGCCAGTGTTTTCTTTGAGACTTTGACTTCGATAGGTGTGTCGCTCATACTCTTGAATTTCATAAGCAGTTACTGTTTTTGTGATGTCTTAATGTGATATTTTGTTCATTCTGTGTGTCTGTCCCTCAGTTAAATCTATTTTCCTTGTTCCCGGTTATCTTTTCCCTTCCCCATCTAGTTTGACTGTCTCCATTGTATTTTAACTGATAATGACGACACCAATCATATCATCTATTTTTAAATAAGACACATCTTATTTCTTCTGTATTTAAATGTCTTCCTTATTAAACTTATGACACATATCCCTTTAGTTTTAAGCAGCAGGTTAGTTCAAGATTAAAAAAACTTTTCATGCCTGAAAGGCAATCGAGGGTGGTGTCTGTACCGCTTCTGAATACAATAGATATCAAAAACATTTGTGACTCCTTGATTGAGTAATTTTCACACTTATGCTATCCAGCAGAACACTTAATATTCCCAGCTCACATGAATGGTTAGATTCTCACCTGTGCATTAGGTGCTGGCCCACAAGAGTCCTGACTACAAGTAGTTTCTATCTTCCCAGACATGTCCAGCCACAGTACCTCATGTACTTTCATGACCCCTCAGAGACACACATACATGGAATGTAGAGCTATGGTAATTTAAAGATGATAGTTATTTAAATTATTTTAATATAGTTATGATCAAAAGGCCAGAATGTTTAAAATATCCAGAAAGATGAATAGTCCTACATGCATGTACTGATACCGTTATAAAAATTACAGATATATTGCAGGTGCTCACATCTGTTTTAGACCCTTTTACCGCTCTGACGTTATCTCGTGCTGGATTCACTGCAGCCAGACATTGGAGATTCGCATTCGTGAATGTCAAATTGCCCGTAACTTTTCTTTTAATTCGTTGCTGCCAACTGGGGTGGCGGTGGCAGCAAATGCCACCCTATGCCACCCCAGTAGATCCGCCTGTGTGTGTGACCAGACAAAAGGCCAGACATGAGACGTCTACCCTACCACGTTAAACACCAAATGAGGACAGGTGTGGGGTGCGTCAGGTCCGAAGAGACACTGGAAAGATTTAAATAACCCCAACTTCGTCTTGTTTAAAGGTGCAAGTCCACAAATTGTTGCAATTTCAATGCCACAATCCCATCAACTACATTAATTTGCATGGAATAAGAATGAACTCAATGGAATCAATCAGTTCTGCTACAAAGGGTGTGTGTACCTTCCCCCCAGAGCAAGCACAAGTGTAGCCGTTAACCGTGTTGCAGTATTTTTTATTATGAGGTTATTATTGTAACAGAGTTCATATAGGAGCTACTGTGCACATCACAATGATGGATTTAAACAACATGCACAACAGCTATGTCAATGTTTCATAACCTATTACTTAATGCTAAAGATTCAAAAAGCAAAGCATACAATAACCACAGTTTTAGATTTGTTATATTCACAGTTCATTTACAGACATGACGTAGCCTACTCCAGGTTGAAGTTGTAGCCAGATTTGCCTTCTCCAAGTCTGCATGTACTTAATTCTCTAGGGTGGAGAATAAACCATCACCACATGGGAATGATTTTAAGTGAGATGCAGTAGCGGAGGTGTGCAACGCTGTGCCACACGTGTTCATTAATTACAAACAACTTTTAAGAAGCTATATCTTAAAAATATCCAACCTATGCCTGTAGGATCCATTTACTGACATACAGGTACAAAACAGAACACACATCTGAGAATATGTAGTATTAACACTGCCTTGCAATAAGAATTGTATTAAATATTAATTAGGACATGAAAAGAGAAAAACTGCATGGAGCTTATATGCTACTTTGAGAAGATCAGTGTAAATTAGGGTTTGGTATAAATGCCTGGTTTTCAGGCATTTCTTTTGGTGTGTATGAGCAGGTCTCTCTGTAGATCAGCCTCCAAACTGCCGGGGCCTGCCTTGCCCCCAGGGGGGTCCGTTATCAGAGTAAGTTTATTAAACACACCCCGGCCAAAGTAGTCCGCCACCACCGAGAAGCCATCGTTGGAGCTCCTCAACTGTAAAAAAAAAGAGCGAAGTGAGAGATGAATCATCACTGCGGCTGGTACAGTCACAGTTTCAACAGCGCACCAGCGCGCATGGCTTGCGTCAGACGGGAGGCGACGTCTCCCCCTCACCGCACCTGTGTGTTGAAGTGATCGTGCAGGTCTCGCTTCTGGTCCTGCGCACGGAGCATGTCCATCACCTTCCTGTTGTCTGGCGTGCAGGTGGGGCACTCGGCCTCACTCTCAGCGTAGCTCTCAAAGCAGTGCTGGTGGAACGAGTGTCCGCACAGGAAGTGCACCGAAGGCAGCTCCAGTGGGCTGCTGCACATGCTGCACTTGGTCTTCTGGAAGATCTTTGCGCTGCAGGAGTGACCATACGTAGCATATGAAGCCAAATAGTTATTACGGTTCTTTGAATGGTCCTCCCACAGTTACTGTGGCGTGGCATTACCTGGTGCGAAGTTCCTGGATCTCGGAGCGGAGGTGTGCCGTCTCCTCGCGGTACTGACGGACCTTTCGTTCGTCCTCCTCGATTTGTTGACTCTCCCTCTGCAGTTTGTTAACCAGGTAGTCTTTAATCACCGAGAGGGTCGCTGTTGAGTTATGAGCCAACGTCTGCACCACTGAAACAATGAAAGCCAATCAACCTGTACGTCATATACAGGTACATCAGACAGACTTCATAAAGCAAACATTACCATAAGTCAAACTGTGATCTACAAGCTTGGAATAATAAACAAGATTACTTCTTGCTCCAGTATCATTAATTATGTAACATTGGACCAGAACAAGGTGTTAAATATCAGAAAACACACAACTTCAGTTATGTTGAGGGTGGGCTTCTGTTATGTTTAATCTGTACGACTGCCTTTTTTTTGGAGTTTTCAGTTGATATTCTTCTATTTTTTAAGTTAAACTCACAATAAATCACTAATGTTTTAGAAAAGTCCTTGCATGCCGTCATATACATTCATGTACAGTTTTAGTATTTATTTGTGTTACATGGTGATTTGCAAATAAACACCAAAGAAATGTAGATTTCTCAGGTCGCTTCAAAATACTGCTTACAATAGACAGCAGCTAACGACATTTAAGAAAACATTTTTGTACATGGAGATCACTATCTGATCAGTTTAAAATAAAAAAAACCACACACATACAACGTGCAAATTTGGAAATCTGGTGCGTGTGTTTTGCATTCGGAGGTGTGAAAACATTTAGCGACCTGTGAAATCTTCAAGCCGACGTGTGAAATCTTCAAGCCACCATGTGCATCCCCTCGCACGTCCAGATGCACTACACGGTCCCCTTACAACACGCAAAGCTACTTAACGTACCTAGGAGAGGGGGCATGAGGTTATACTGGTCGATGTGCTGCAGGACCTCACTGATGTAGGCTTTGCAGTCTTCCTCTTTTCGTGCAAAGTAGCCCAGCGCCTGTTCCCACAAACAGACCTCCTGATCGCCATAGCGCTTGCATGCCTCCACCACCTCCGGGTATTCCTCATTCTGCATATGGTAGTGCATGATCTGCTGGTACCTGCACAAACATCAAATAAAACCTCACACACCTAAAGTCAGTCATTGGTAATCAGTGGTGGGATTTCATGACCTAGAGAAACAGTCACCATTACACACAGCTCCTACACACAGCAGGGAAAGCATCAGACGGGTGTGCAAGTACTCACAGTTTGCCCTTCTCATAAAGATACAGCACTCCCTCTTTAAAACTGTGCATTTGGCAGAGCACCAGAGCCTTATCAAACACAGTGTTGTCACTCCTTAAGAGTGACAATGCTGCCTCCTGCAGGACATTCTTCTTCTGTACAAAAGAACAAAAGGTGGTGACATATCTTTACAAAAATTGCTAAAATGTAAAATAACGTATTTATTGTATAAAATACCTTGCTAATTTTATGCATTTCCTTAATGAATTACCTTAATTTGTCAGTTAATAATGGCTGCAGTTGAAGGAAAAAAAAATCTCCTGATGTATTGGTTATTACTGTAAAGTGGTGACTATTGGTAATTTTTTGCACTGTTTACCTCAGGATCCTTTTCATGGGCCCAGTCCTGCAGACACAGTTCCAGTAGTGTATCGTAAACACCTTGTGGTGAAAGTGGCTCCACCTCGATCATGTGCTCCAGGAACGCACGGAGCTCTCGAGGATTATTGGCAAAGATTGGGATAAACTCTTCCGAGTTGGCCTGTGAAACAGTAATACAGTGGAGCATGACGAAGGCTATTTATTTTCTTTTTGACATCTTGGCTGTGGAAACCCTAATCGCTGCTTAGAGCCAGGATTGTTTCCTCAAGAGCAAAGATGACGCACTTCTTTGATGGAACAAACAACACACAACACGTTTTGATCCAAGTATTAGCACCGCAGGAGACCACGGCTGAGCTCACCTTATTCACAGCCATGCGGTCCAGACTGCTGCGGTCCCCCGAGTCCTGGCTGGGCTGGTATGTGGTGCAGAGCCTCTTCAGAAGCACAGTGGTGCTCTCAGGGACATGGTGCATGAGGGTTTTCCCATAGTGTTTCATATTGGTCTCAGCCTGCTCGAACGGCAGTCGCCCGATGTAGCGCAGAGCCTCCTGGTAGTTCTGCACACGGCAGGACAAGGAGACACAGATTATACATTTTCAACATTCCTAATATTCCAGTATTTAGAAATGTTCCAGTATTATATTAGTTTAAAATGTAACTTTTCACAATGATTTGTTTACTAATTAAATACATTGTAAATGCTTTCAGAGTATTTATAAAGGCAAATGTGACTGACATCCTTCAAGTAGACTTTTTATACTTCAAAAATACTTTTATTGTCCTTCCTGGGAAAATGTTTTGCTACAGCAGCAGAATTAGCAGTACACTGAATGATGAGAGAAAGCATTACACAGACAATTTCAAAATGTGTAAAATATAAATGAACTGTAAAAATATAAAGATAAATGTCCATTATAAAAAATAAACAACTAATACAGAAAGGTCAAGATGAGATGAAGGCTAATAAAAGAGAGATCAGTATGAGAAACCAGCTAATAAAGAGAGATCAGGATGAGATAACGGCTAATAAAGAAAGATCAAGATGAGATAATGGCTAATAAAGAGAGATCAGGATGAGGATTTGCCATTATGCTCACTATATAGCTTCAATGTGTCCAATGTTACAGCATTCCACATCAACTTGACCGCATACGTGTAACCCTGGGAAGAGCTGCGGGGCATACGTGTAACCCTGGGAAGAGCTGCAGGGCATACGTGTAACCCTGGGAAGAGCTGCGGGGCATACGTGTAACCCGGGGAAGAGCTGCGGGGCATACGTGTAACCCGGGGAAGAGCTGCGGGGCATACGTGTAACCCTGGGAAGAGCTGCGGGGCATACGTGTAACCCTGGGAAGAGCTGCGGGGCATACGTGTAACCCTGGGAAGAGCTGCGGGGCATACGTGTAACCCTGGGAAGAGCTGCGGGGCATACGTGTAACCCTGGGAAGAGCTGCGGGGCATACGTGTAACCCTGGGAAGAGCTGCAGGGCATACGTGTAACCCTGGGAAGAGCTGCGGGGCATACGTGTAACCCGGGGAAGAGCTGCGGGGCATACGTGTAACCCTGGGAAGAGCTGCGGGGCATACGTGTAACCCTGGGAAGAGCTGCGGGGCATACGTGTAACCCTGGGAAGAGCTGCAGGGCATACGTGTAACCCTGGGAAGAGCTGCGGGGCATACGTGTAACCCGGGGAAGAGCTGCGGGGCATACGTGTAACCCGGGGAAGAGCTGCAGGGCATACGTGTAACCCTGGGAAGAGCTGCGGGGCATACGTGTAACCCTGGGAAGAGCTGCGGGGCATACGTGTAACCCTGGGAAGAGCTGCGGGGCATACGTGTAACCCTGGGAAGAGCTGCGGGGCATACGTGTAACCCTGGGAAGAGCTGCGGGGCATACGTGTAACCCTGGGAAGAGCTGCGGGGCATACGTGTAACCCTGGGAAGAGCTGCAGGAGAGATTCCCTCACCTTTAGGTCCTCCAGCTGGATCTTCAGGTACCACTCATGGTGTGCATGTTTCTCTGCGAGGAAGACAGCATGGCTATGGTAACCAGCTTGGCGCAGCACCTTTATGGCGATCTCCACATCAAAATGCACCTCCGTTTCACTGCTCTGGAGAAAACAGGAGAACAGAGTCTGTCATCAACCGTTCCAGTTGGCTCTCTCAATCTTGAGCACAACAGTTATTAGCTGGCAGTGTTTCCTCCATGATATTGTATATTATTTTAATTATTCAAAATGAGGTGGATTGCCCAGATTTTATATAAAAACCAAATGGGATTCACTATCCCAACAGTCATACTGAAGCCTCGCCATTACACACAAACAGGTGTGATGTCTAGTCTATAACAGAGTGCCAAAGGTGTGGCCACAGCAATCCAGGGCTGGAACTCCAAGAGCCTGTGTTTGCCTGCAGGAGGGTGGGTGTCTTAGGTGAACTCTGCCAAATCGTTTAAGTGTTCAGATGTTAACAACAACAACAACAAAAACAAGCACCATCTTGGAAAGAGGAAGCACGGGTTAACCCAAAACGTCCCAGGTCTTTAGGTATTATAACACAGGGAGGCCCAGAGAATTTGAGGGAATTTGCACAGGAGGAGATTTTTGGTTCATACAAACATGTACACAAAAAAAATTTGGTTCAGTTTTTATACCACGGCACACCAAAGGCCAAACACCTCAGTTCTCAATGTCTGCCTAACCCTAGCCCTAATCCTGTGACGGACCTTAATAAACTCCTCCAGCTTGGAGCTGTCCTTCAACTTGGTGTAGCAGTTGAGCAGAAGTGTGGTATGATCCGCGTTGGCCAGGGACTGCCTGTGGAGAGCCTGGAGGTATGCAGTCAAGTTGTGTATTCTCTGAGCGTCCAAGAACTTCCGGATGACATACGAGGGTTCGAGTTTCCCAATAGTCCTACATGAGACCACAGGTGTGTTTTACATTAACAGTGTAATTAACAAAATGTTCAGTAACAAAAACAGTGTAGAATACAGCTCCTCCAGATGAGTAGAGTTCTTACCGAATATACTGTTGAATGGCACCATCATGATCTCCTTTAATATAAAGATGATCTCCATATTGCCTGAATATCTCAGACAGACCATCGTTGTCCAGATGCTGGCTCTTTGCAAGGTTAATCGCCATTACAAACAGGTTCTTCTTAAACAGCATCTACATGAATGAACAGTTTTTCCAAACTTTATTAATAGTGCTGCTAGTAAAGCCTAACTATCATTATGATACGCAATTTAAAGTTCTCAAAACAGTGTTTAAATAAAATTATGGCAGCTATAAAAAAACACTCCGTAATGATATCTACAGAATGATTAACAACAAATAACCTCTAATTTAGTCTGTGTGTCCTTTTCTTGCAGCATAAACATCTTGCCATCTCTCGTCAGGATGTAAAAGGAGCCCCATTCTGCCAGGATGTCTATGATGTCATCAAAAGCAGCACTGTAGGCGATGAACTTATTGTCCAGGTCATAAATCGTCAAGACCTGCTTTTCTGTTGGAGAAGTCTCTCTACTCCCAAAACCAGATCTGTGCCACAGAGAGAATAACAGCACAGGAGGATCATGTGTTTCTAGTATTTAGAAAAGTTCTATTAATGGCCATTACCATTAAATATTCTGAAATAGCTGTGTCAGCATGAGGAACTCTACAACTTAAACACGTTTACATTTCAGCAACTGAGCTAATCTAAAATGATCAGTAAGTACTACGTTGTTTCTGAATCGTAACTATGCAGTGAGTGTTATACGAGTGACGCCTACTTGTTGGGTGATTTGGTGTCTCGAGTGAGCAACAGCAAATAACCCCGGTGCCAGTGCACCAAGATCTTATGTCCATCAAAGGCAAAGCAGGGTCCCCTTTCATCGGGCTGGTAGAGATAAACACACTCATCTCCCGCCACGATGAACTGAGAGTCCTGGGAGGGGTCCGTGAGGGCAGAGCAGCGCAGACCACAGCCGTGCGTGTCCAGCTCCAGACGAGGATACTCCTTCACGGACAACGTGTAACACTGGCAACATGGTGCGGAAAGAAGAGCTGATTAGAATGACACACTCCTGCTCTACAATCATTATCATTTTACAGAGAGACTGGGGGGAGACAGGCAAGCGTTGGTGTTTCATTAAACAGTGACCACACACCTGCACTTTCTCCAGGGTGACTACAAACAGGTGAGTGACCTTCCCTGCCTGGCGGAAAGCCAGGCCTGTGACAGGAGAAGTCCCCTCGTGAAGGGTTAGTGTTTTACTGTGCCGGTCTCTTGTGATGTCACCTTTAGTCAAAACTACACTGCCATCTGTGAAGCCTGAAAAAACACCATTATGAAGAATTAAACTAACTTGTTAATACACACACACACAAAGAGTATAATGAAATATCAACACGTCATAGGAGAGAGAGAGAGAGAGAGAGAGAGTGAGAGAGAGAGAGAGAGAGAGAGAGAGAGGGAGGCCACACACACCTATAGCCATGAAGTTCAGGTTCTCGTGTACACTAAGACAAGACACTTCTGTGGGTTTGTTCCCAGGAATCGCAGGGAATATCCGCGTGCACAGAGGACTTCCACTGTCCCTTTTATCCGTGTTCCATACTTTGACCTGCCGGTATTCGTTTAAATTAGATCCTTAATCCCAATACCAAAAATGAATAAATCTCACGTTATTGTCAGAGAATGCAGTAACTAAATTCAGGTTCTCCAGCCACGAAATGCGGGTTTCCGTGGCGGGGCGCCTACCAGCGGGTTGATGCCGTGCTCGTCCTGCCCCACCGACACCAGGATGCTGTGCTGCTTCAGCTGGAACAGGTGCGTCACGCGCAGCTTGTACGCTTGGAACGAGGTCAGCTGGAGCGCGCGCGATAAAAACCAGATCTGACCTTCCATATGTGAGCACTGCGAGTTAAGAACATCACAAACCAACCGACCACTTCAACATTATTAGTGTTGCTTCGAAGATCTAAACACTGTTAGGCCAACTGTTCGCCAATCTGTCCTTTGCTAAACCCACCACAAACCAACGGTTATAGTATAACAACTTAAAATGGAACAAATAGGTCAGGAAGCAAGCGTATCATGCATTAAATTAAAGTTGCCTTTTGGTGTCAAATGCTTAATAAACTGTAGGTAGCTAACTGATCCTAGCTTCTCAACCACAAGCCAAGGTTTCAAGGAATTCTGCATTGCAAGGATATCTCCGAGAACAACATGTCCCCGGCCTGAATCACAAGTCGATATGCCAGTCGGCAAAACGAAGTTTTTCCCATTCTCGGTCGGATCCTTCACCGTTTCTCTGTCAAAAAAGACAAATCGTCTCCACTGCAAGAACGCAGCCATTTTCTCACAAACTCCTGTTCAACAAAATCACGTGACTCGTGTTATAGTCATGTGAACTCTGTTATGTTCGCTAAGATACCATATGAGTTATTTCAATAATTTTGATCTTCTAACTCTCGTATTTTCAGAAAAGCCTTTTTATATTTTTATAAGCCTACCTCTAAAATCAATGACACCCTTCAGTGACGAGTAAAGAGAAACAAGTATGGTGTAAAATGTATGGTATAAAATAATAGATATGTTCGTAAAATAATGAGCAAAAAAAATAATAATTGTTAAACAGCTATTACATATATTAATTATACCGCTCAGTGTAAAATATATAGATAGCACATGGAAAAAATATTGAACTACAACAAAACAGTATTTGAAACTACATATCGTCACATAAATATTCAGTAACACGTTTTTACGTCATAACCTTACGACGACGAATTTAACGTGGACCAATAAAACACACGCGTGTGTGCAAGACTGGCCACTCAAACGATGGGTGGAACGTGGACCAATCAGAGCGCGCTATTTAGCCCCGAAGAGGCGGGACTAGCCGGCTACCAGGTCAACGCCGAACTCGCGGAGCCGCGAGTCGCGTGGATCCAATAAGATCACGCCGCGTTACGGGCCCGGTGGCCGGAACACGCCGGTGATTACGAGACCGAGTGGAAGCCACCGCTGTAGTGTGATCATAACGGCTCCTGGGCTCAGTTCAGCGGTCATCAGTCCGACGTTGACCAAGACGTAATTAGCACATTTAAAGAAGTGCAGCTTGTTGAGTGTTTGCTGTTGTTCACCTGTCTCGCGCGGTGTCTCGCGCTCCCGTTAGCGTAAGAGCGGTTCTCTTAAACTTCCACCGCGCAAGGTAAGTTTCACGTTCAACCTTCACTCCCAGTTGGAGTTAGAAGTACATTTACGTCTATGTTCATTTATATATGTGGGTACGTTTGTCCCGGGATGTATCTAGCTATATATATCTGTGCTGGTTAGCTAGGCTGTGCTTTTAAGGGGCTGTATGGGTTCTCGGTGTATTAACTAACGTTAGACGGACCGGTTCAGTGTTGGTGTGAGGAGGAGGTTCTCACAATGAAGGTCCTGATCCAAGAGTATTATGAACGTGTTGATGGGTGGTGTAACCCCAGCAGTCCGGGTGAAGCGACCTCAGCTCTGCGTCACTCTTACACAAAGGCACCGAGACCAGAAGTTTCCGCACTTCACTCTTTATCCACATCCGCGTTTATCCACGACTAAAGTCTGTTAAATACACACAAGTCCAAAGGTAAACAGTAAGATACAATCTGCAGTTTTTGCGGATATACGTATGTTTAAGGTATTAGCGCAGAACGTTTGTGATCGTGTTAGCTGGCCACTAACTAATCCGTGTTTTGAATCTTTATCCCACCTTTCAGGCCGGGCTCAGGCCCGTAGGATGTAGCCTGAATTTTCAACACATTTCATGATATTTTCAGATATCTTTACAAGTAACCCTTTAATGTTTCACATCTTTAGTGGTCTAGGAAGCTCATTTGATCTTTTGAATTGCCTTTCCTGTCTGCGCCTGTAGTATGCTCCTTTCTTACAACTCAGCACATGGTATTTGCACATGTACGTTCAGTCATGTACATTGGCAGTCCCATATCAGTACTGTCATGGGCCCTGTCATTGTAGTGAGTGGTGGTGTGGGGTTAGATTTGCATAAATTCACATAACTAAAAACTGATATTCTGTGTGTTTTTTCCCAGGTGACAATGAGGGAGAAGCTGTCATTAGGCGTGCTGTTCTGTCTAGCGTTATCATTCCTGCCTGCTCCTGGAGGTGAAGTCCACATTAGCAGTGCAGTTCTCTCCATGCTGTGTTGAAAGTGGAAAACTTACTTTAGTTGTGAAGATGGACAGATATTTAAATACAGATTCTGAATTTGTTGTTTAGGAAATTATATCAAGAAATAACATGTTATGGTTGTATGGTTTATCGTATGATCAGTTACATCGTTTAGGAATACATTTAGAAAGTCGCTTTCATCTTATTTTAGAATCTGCTTCTAATCTTCAAATGTAATGATTTGCATAGTCGCTCTCTTGTAGGTGTCCTGCCATTAACGGTCATCTTTGTGTTTAACAGCTTCGGTTGCTGTGATGTCTATAGACCTGGGGAGTGAATGGATGAAAGTAGCTATAGTCAAACCTGGCGTGCCCATGGAAATTGTTCTTAACAAGTATGTAATGGTGCTGTGAAGCTGGCTGATGTAGCTTTATTTATTTATTCCACAGCTCTACCTATCGATCCATATTCATCCAGTATTTTCTCTGCTCTCTCCTTAGGGAGTCCAGACGGAAAACACCAGTAGCAGTGTGCTTAAAAGAGGATGAAAGGCTTTTTGGAGACCCTGCTCTGGGAGTGGTAAGTTATTTACCTCCATTTATAGATATATTGTACTGTTGTCAGATTTTCAGTTCTAATGAAGTATTGAGCTTCCCAAAAAATGCCTCTCAATTTTAATTACAGTGTAATGACCCTGGACACCCCCCCCCCTTTTTTTAATCTCTCCAGTCTGTAAAGAACCCCAAGGTTGTGTACCGGTACCTCCAGAACCTCCTGGGGAAGACTGCTGATAACCCACAGGTTGTGCAGTATCAGTCACTGTTCCCTGAGCACCTGATGGAGAGGGATGAAAAGAGAGGAACTGTGCTTTTCAAACACTCTGAGTGAGTATTCACCCCCTGTTCATGTATGGGACAGAAAGCACCATCAGTTTACTAGTGGTGGATTCTGCATGTTCACTGCAGTATGTTGCACTGTGTGGTGATGAATGAACAAGCAATATATTTAGCATCCTTAGCACATCCTAATGGCACAGAGTAATGCCCTTAGATGATGTAAAATACATGCAAATACCATAATCATCATAACCCTAGTGCTGAATTTCTGTCCCCTAGGGAGATACTGTATACTCCAGAGGAAATCTTGGGCATGGTTCTGAATTACTCCCGTAGCCTCGCTCAGGACTTTGCAGGTTTGCCTATTCAAATTGAGCTTTTATTTATTTGTTTATTTATTTATTTTTGACTGTAAAATCCCATGTGTAATAATGCTGTGCTTTGTTTACTCCAGAGGAATCAGCTGAAGCTGGTGTTAGAAATTCCCTTGTTGCATGTCTGTCCCCACAGAACAAGTCATTAAAGACGCTGTGATCACCGTCCCAGTGTTTTTTAACCAGGCAGAGCGTAGGGCAGTCTTGAATGCTGCTCAGATGGCCGGTCTCAAGGTCCTTCAGCTCATCAATGACAATACTGCTGTGGCTCTGAATTACGGAGTCTTCAGGAGGAAAGACATCAACTCGACGGCACAGGTACTGTAAATAAAAAGGTGTGAGTAGGGCGCAGTTTGAGCTGATTTTATAATGTCCAATCTTGCCATTTGTTCTCTTCAGAACATCATGTTTTATGACATGGGGTCAGGCAGTACGACGGCCACCATAGTCACCTACCAGACGGTGAAGACCAAAGAGGCAGGCACCCAGCCCCAGCTGCAGATTCGAGGAGTCGGGTGAGTGTCTGGCCCTGCGCCCGGCTCCCCCTGGGTGTGCTCAAGACAGCCGTCCCGTGGTGGCGAGAAGATGGGTCCCGTGGGATGACACCATTGGGAGCACGTGCCTGTTCGAGTCACCCCAGCTGACCGCTGGTGTTGTCCTCGGCACCCAGGTTCGACAGGACACTCGGTGGCTTGGAGATGGAGGTGAGACTTCGCGACCACCTGGCCAAGATCTTCAACGAGCAGAAGAAATCGAAGAAGGATGTGAGGGAGAACCCACGCGCCATGGCCAAACTTCTGAAGGAGGCGCAGAGAGTCAAGACTGTGCTGAGTGCCAATGCAGAGCACATGGCTCAGGTATGGAGGAGGAGCCATGTTCAGACACGCCCTTAACGCAAAGCTCACACGCTCATCGAGCGTATATGCCATCTCATTGTTGGGATTATTATTCTAGGAATAATCTTTGCTGAATTTCTGCTCTTTTTGCTAGATTGAGGGGCTGTTGGATGACATTGACTTCAAGGCTAAGGTGACCCGTGTGGAGTTCGAAGCTCTGTGCTCCGACCTGTTTGTCCGAGTGCCAGGGCCGTTGCAGCAGGCCCTCGCTACCTCCGAGATGTCTTTGGTGAGGGGGCCGTGCACACCACAGCCAAAGGCCAAAACGCACTTTTCCTGCTTGTTGAGTGTAAATTGTGAAAAATGTGACCTTTCCCCTCCAGGATGAGATTGAGCAGGTCATTTTGGTAGGCGGAGCCACTCGAGTGCCCAAGGTTCAGGAAGTTCTCCTCAAAGCAGTGGGAAAGTAGGTCTCATTTTCTCCCCTGTCTGCGCGGCTGGTGCACGGCTATGTGCTGGTGCTCTAACCCTTGCTGTTCTCCCTAGAGAGGAACTGGGGAAGAACATCAACGCTGATGAGGCAGCTGCCATGGGCGCCGTGTACCAGGCTGCTGCTCTCAGCAAAGCTTTTAAAGTCAAGCCCTTCCTGGTCCGAGACGCAGCCGTCTTCCCCATTCAGGTGAGAGGAGAGCTCTGACCTGTTAGTCAGGTGTTGGGTAAATATGCCGAGGAGCAGACAGAAATGTTGATGTACACGCATGTTTATCTGTTGTGTTATGGAACACTGCGTTGTGTTTAGGTTGAGTTCAGCCGTGAGACAGAGGAAGAGGATGGTGTGAAGGGCCTGAAGCACAACAAACGTGTCCTGTTCCAGAGGATGGCACCGTACCCTCAGCGCAAGGTCATCACCTTCAACCGCTACACAGACGACTTCAGCTTCTATGTCAACTATGGAGACCTCAGCTTCCTGAGCCAGGACGACCTAAAGTGAGAACAGTAAAGCCAGAACCACTACTGCAGCATAGATATAGTGCCAACAAAGTTATTAATAATTTTATTAAGAAATATGAAGGCATTTACCAAACAAAAGAATGGTTTATCCGCTTATGCAAAAACCCGGAATTATGGATATTTGCAGAGGAAAGTGTGAGTTCCACCACCTATTTTAGTCCCATCAGGCATATTCGCCATTTATGTTGTCACATCAGCATCTGCTCGAGGAACTTTTAAATGGTCTTTATTTATGCAAGCCCAAGTTTTCAGTCCTTCAATTTGTACAATAAATAGAAAAATTAGTATGTTGTGTCCTGCTCTGCTTTTGGGAACCTTTTGGGAAGCTAGAGGAGTATTGTCTCTGCAGAGTGATCAGTCACCCTTATCTTCCTCTCTCAGGATGTTTGGTTCGCAGAACCTGACCACAGTGAAGCTGTCTGGAGTGGGCGACAGCTTCAAGAAGCACGCTGACGCAGAGTCCAAAGGCATCAAGGCCCATTTCAACATGGACGAGAGTGGCGTGCTCATTCTGGACAGGGTCGGTTGAAACAAATCCTCTATTCTATTTATTCTGTTTATGCATTTATTTATTTATGCTGTACTGAATTGTGTTGCATGTCTGACTTCACTGCTTTTATATCTCTTCACAACGACTGACTGCACATGTTCCACGCGATGAAGGTGGAGTCTGTGTTTGAGACTGTGGGGGAGGAGAGGGAGGAAGAATCTACTCTCACCAGTACGTTAACTGTTCTGACTCCACTGCCCCTGCATATTATTTATGCTATTCATATATATATCCATTTATAACCTACAAAGTGTAATGTAGTATAGTTCTTTCATAAATGTATTTTGTATTTTTTTTTATTGTGGTTGGACAACATTTTTTTCATCTACAGAACTAGGAAACACAATTTCCAGCCTGTTTGGGGGCGGAAGCTCAGAGCCCAGTCCCAACATGACTGAACCAGTGCAGGTAAACCAATCCGCTCCCAGTAGCACCTCCACCTCCTCCATCTCTCTGCCATGTGACTAGAGTTAAACGGACGTTGTCCTAGGATGAGGAGGAGGTGCCTCCTGAGGCAGGCAAAGACCAGGAAGACGCGGAGGAGAAGCCAGAGGAGAGAGCCCAGGAGAAGCCCGAGACGGAGGAGAAAATCCAGGGAGAGAAGAGTGAAGGCGAACCTCAGGCGGAGGAGAAGAAAGCAGACGGGGAAGCCTCTGACAAAGAGGAGCCCCAGGTAGGGAGACGCGGAGTCACTCCTCAGATCTGGGGCACTGCATCTATGAGGGACTTCATATGAGGTCACAGATGCTGTCAGCTGAACGGTTAAAGCATGTAACTGTGGCAGTGGGGAAGGAGCGGGTTATGTGGGGAGAAACGGACCCAAATGTGACATGACTCTTAAAAACAGAATTCCACTCAGTTTCGTTGAAACTCTATCATTCCAAATCAAATGGGAAATGTTGATCACACAGGCAGAGAAGGATGCGGAGAAGTCCGAAAAGTCTGAAGGGCAAATGAATGTGACAAAAGAGGGAGAGAAGGAGGAGGAGGAGAAGAAGCCCAAAGGGCAGAGGAAGAGTAAACTGTCTGTGGACATCGCGGTGGAGCAGGAGGTGAAGGACGTGCTCAATCCCGCCTCAGAAGACATCGGCGCCTCTATAAAGAAGTATGTATGTGAGATTGGTAGAAGTGTGTGTGTGTGTGTGTGTGTGTGTGTGTGTGTGTGTCAAGACCACTGCTTCCTGTGCTTCCCTCCAGGCTGCAGGATCTAACTGAGCGTGATCTGGAGAAACAGGAGCGAGAGAAGACCCTGAACAGCCTGGAGGCGTTTGTCTTTGAGACTCAGGTACAGTCCTATTACACCCGCCATTGTGCTTTTGGTTTACTTTGTTGCTCACCCAGTACTTGTGCAGGGAGTGACACAGATAACTGTAAACTAACAATGCCCTGTCCAGAATGAGAAAAGGTTCACAATGACTCTTCCGTAATCCACCTCCAGTACACGGCTACTCTCCAACCAACTTGCAGTTTCTATAGAAATCCCCCACTGACTATATAACTTATTGTAGACCTAAGACCTATTTTATAGACAAAAGAGGCATCTGATAGTCTGCTTCTCCAAGATGAAGACGAGCCTCCTCTCTTCCCAGGATAAACTGTACCAGGACGAGTACCTGGCTGTGGTCACTGAGGATGAGAAGGAGCAGATCTCCAGCAAGCTGAGTGAGGCGTCGTCCTGGCTGGACGAGGAGGGCTACGCGGCGGGCACCCAGGAGCTGCAGGAGAAGCTGTCTGAACTCCGCAAGCTGTGCAGGGCCATGTTTTACCGGGTGGACGAGAGGAGGAAACGGCCCGACAGGCTCGCGGCGCTCGACAGCATGCTCAACCACTCCTCCATCTTCCTCAAGTGAGTGAGGAATGAAGGGCGGGTCTGTATGACCCCGGCAGGTTGTTATGGAAGCAAACTCGTGACTCCCCACCAGACATGTATAAAGTATTAGAGACCCATACTTGAGTAAAAGTACAAGTACTCTATCAAAAAAGTGACTTGAGTAGAAGTTGAAGTGTTCTTTAAAAACTTTACTTAACAGGGTACCCGCGGGTCCTTAAAAAGTCTTAAAATGTCTTAAATAGGGTTGCAGCGGTAACCGGTTTCACGGTATACCACGGTATTAAAATGCACGGTTATCATACCGTGTGCGTTTGCTTATTACCGGTAAAAAGCAAGCCAGCGGAGAAACTGACCCGCGCATGCGCAACTCCGCTCCGGTTCAGCTACTAAGCACACAGCAGTGAGAATGGCAGAAAGTGCATTAGACTTAACAAATTTTTTAACAAAAAAAAAGCTTAACTAAAATCAGCGGCGAAAATGACGTAATCGCGGTGGCTCCGCCGGTGAGCGCGGGTCTCGCGCGCTGTCGATTCGCGAGGTCGTGCACGTCTCGAATTTTGTAACTTTGCGCGCGTCGCGCCTCAGCGCAATGAACAAAGTCATGTTTGCAGGGTTCATACACCTTTATAAGGTGGAATTAAAGCACTTGTACGTAACTTTAAAGGTCCGTTTCAATATTTCCCAGCACCTTAAACTTAATTAAGTTAAATATTTATACATATACTCAAAATAATTCGCTTTTTATTAAATTATTTAATGGTTGTTTATTTTCAAAACGCCCAGTCTTAACGTCTTCACGTTCTCTCGTGTTTCGTCCTGGAATTACAAGAGGCTCGTATTTGTTAACGTAATACAAAAGAACTGTGCCGAGTCGCGCGCTACGGTCACTAGTGAAAGTGTAAATCCATAGATTTTTAAGGTCCTTGCTTTCACTGGATGTGAAAGATGCCATTAATTTACATGCGTTCATTTTCAAAATTTTACGTGCCTGTTTTTCATATGTTAAAACCAGACTCGGTGTGAAAGCCTTAAAATAGAAATCTCTATTGTGAGGGTCATGTCAGAAATAAATCCTCTCTTTCTGCAGTATCTGGTTATATTCTAACTTGGCAGTACAACGGACGTTTACAACAGTTGTTGATCAGACACTGACCCAGGTTGAGTTTATCAGATATTAAATAATTTAAACTTAAATAATTGTACTGAAATCCATGATTTAGGTTTATCTAATTTTGCAGTATTTATTTAAACATGTGTACAGCTTATTTTTTTAAAGGAGACATTTTGTATACAATAGTTCCAGGTTTCTACAATAAATAGTTAATTGAACAAAAAAAACTTGTAATTTCTTTAAGGGTCAGTGTATCTTTTAATAATATACAAACTAACTGTGATACCGTGATAACCGTGATACCGCGGTATTTTCTGAGACGGTTATCATACCGTGAAAATCTCATACCGTTGCAACCCTAGTCTTAAACTTAGTTTTCCATATTCAAGGCCTAAAAATGTCTTAAAATGTCTGGAATTTTATGAGGGGAGGCATTAAATTATTTTAAGTGTGTGTTCAGTTGTTCTGGCGCGATGTGAACTTTGCCGAATCTAGCGCTAATGCAGAAAATAACCGCTCCAGGGTCCTAGTGCTAGATTCCTAGCGTTGGAGTATACGGCCTCAACAACGTCAACAATTTTCGTTCGCCACCCCCCCCCCCCCCCCCCCCCCGTCAACGATGTGGAACACACCTGCATCCCCAGAAATAGTATTATTTTTTCTTGTGAGAGGTATTAAAAAGGTCTTAAAAGTCATTGAATTTGAGATTTAAAAATGTGCAGATACCCTGCTTAAGTAGAAGAACAGAAGTATTCAGCATTTTTTATACTTAAGTATTGCAAGTAGTTTATTCTAAAATGTATTACTCAAGTAATGAAAGTAAAAAGTACAAGTATTGTGTTTTGAATTAATTAAAGAAAGCCGTCAAAGTTGGATTATCAATTGTTTTTATATATAACTTACAAATCAAAGATGTCAAAGATACAAGTGTTCTGTGTGTACAAACAAGTAGCAACATAAAAAACTGGGCTTAACACTTTGAACACAAAAAACAGATAACCTCTGTCCCGCTACGTCGTAGGTTTGATGCAGAAGTACAAGTTATTCTTTATTTAGCTGAGAAAACGAGGTGTGTTTTGGATGTAAAATCCGTTCATCATGCCCTTACCCTATAAAAACACTAATCTTTTTTACCCATTTTTATAATGTAGTGTTGCTAAAAACACAACTCAGCGTGACATCGCCTTTATGATTGCCAGCTAATGTTAAATGAATACTGCAGCACGTCATGAACATAATTAGGTTAGTTAGCTAAGATATCTAACCTAACTAACGCTTACTGACAGCTCAAGCGGGTGTGTCTCCTGTGCGTTATATTTATAACTTACACTGATGTGTTTCTTCAAGATCGAAGGTGAATTTTTGAAGGCCAATATTTCACCCTCTTTAGGGAGGCAGAGATGGTACTTCATCCTATAGGAATTTACTTTCACTCCAGCAAACGCAAACACTGTCTCTAGGTAGGGCCAGGGTGGTCTCCTTCCTCATCCACACCGCCACGATCACTCGATGTTGAAGGTGCCAATAAATGTACAATATATGTACGTGCTTATTATGCAGCACTTATGCTGCTCTTCTGCTGTTACCAAACACGATACCATCTCTTTTAATGAGATAAAAAGCGAATCATTTCAAGTGTGTGTATTTGTATAAACATGTAAACTAAGCTGAAGATGCTGGAAAATACTGAAAATGGACCTTGAACGTGCCGTACAAGTGCATTAATTCCACCTTGTCAAAATGGAGGCACACGACGAGCATGGGCAGAGCAACCGCGATTGCATCATTTTTGCCACGCGGACCCTTGCGCCAGTCGCGACGCATCAAGTGAACCTAGATTACGAAGCTCAAGTGTTCAGTGAAGGCAGCAGCAGAGTTAACGAGACGTGACCGGAGCATGCGCAGTTTTCTCATGAAACAGCCTGATCGCTTGACCCGGTGACAGCGCCAGCTAACATGTTTATAATTGTAACGAGTAACTATACAGCACGTAAAAAATATATCTGTGTAAATGTATTAAACTGATGGAAAATATGTACTGAAGTAAAAGTGGAAGTAGGAGAAAAAAAATACTCCAGTAAAGTACAGATACAGCATTTTAGTACTTTAAGTACAGTAGTGAAGTAGTTCTACTTCATAACTATACATCTCTGCTCCCCACAAGTTCGTTATGGGATATTAAAATGAGAACTGATCGGTTAAGTAGTCTAATAGTAAAGGCTGTGCCTATTTTATTTATTTGTAAGTTTGTTTATTTACTCTTATAGGAGTGCTAAAATGATTCCAGAAGATGACCAGATTTTTACTGAAGTTGAGCTGAAGACATTGGAAAGAGTCATCAATGAGACTATGGTATGTGATTATATAGTTCATGATGTATGCATAAGCATTATACCAGTGTGTCCTCTGCTTGTACTGCGTGTTCACTCACTGTAGACAGCAATATGAGGACCAGGAGTGGTGAACAACTACAACTGGGTGTAAAATGTGTGTCCTCCTATTGGCTAGGGTTATTGGGGTAGGGGTCATGAGGTTAGCGTGTGTGTGTGTCTGCTGTTACCTTTTCTCACTTTCAGATGTCCATGTGCAACTCATCACCTCACAAACATATTTGTTCGTCTCCTCAGACCTGGAAGAACGAGACTGAGGCTGAGCAGGAGAAGCGCTCCCCCACCGAGAAACCCGTCCTGCTCTCCAAAGACATCGAGGCCAAGTTGATGCTTCTGGACAGGGAGGTGAACTACCTGCTGAACAAGGCCAAGTTTGCCAAGCCGAAGCCTAAACCGAAACCTAAGGACAAGAACTCCACGAACACCGAGGACGGCAAAGGCAACAGCACCGAGGCGGAGAAGCTGGTGCCTCCGACGAGCGAGGCAAGCGAAGCGGGTGAGGTAGAGGGGCCCCTCGGGCTGCGTGCTTTCTCTCATTGTTGCCACCTGTTGCTGTGATGTGGTGAGGTCTGCTGATGCCCGTGCCGTGTTCCAGAGGTGAAGACTGCAGAAGAGCCCCCAACCGAGGAGAATAATACTGGGGAGAATAACACGGGGGAGACGGAGTCTAAAATACCAAAAGAAACGGAAGATGCAGGTAATCTCAGTTGGCCACACTAAACAGCCCCACAGGTTCAGTTGTGTGTGTGGTTCATTGCCACAGGTCGTGGTTTGGGGTTTGGTTTATTGACCAGAGTCAATAAAAAAAAAGAAGAAACCAAACAGGTAAACACGCAGACCCAAGTCAGACCCATTTAAACAGCAGGAAATATCAAGTGTCATGAGAAACTAGTTTTAGAACTGCAGTTTTTATCCCAGTTTCCCTCTGGAAAGCTCTAATAAAGTCAACAGCTTTGGGGGAAGACCAAATTATTCAATTAAAGGTTTTAGTTTGATGTGCCAACATGGACAATTTTTTATTTGCTTTTTCTCATGTCTTTTACAGAAACATCAGAGGACAAAAATTCAGAAAATCATATAGGAGATGAATTATAACAACTGGAGCTCATTTTTTGTGTTGTATTTATTGACCGTGTTAAAGGGTTTAAATCTTTTTGTTTTTTCTCCACACTCAACCAAACAAATATCATCGCATCATCTTAAATAATGTAAAGATTTTTGGTTGTAAAGTATGTGAAGTGTGGGTAACCCGAGGAGACTTCTGGAGCAGAGTATAGATTTGACGTACACACCACGGCTAGTTATCTCCCCCTGTGTATGAGTGAATGACTGACTTCTACAGCACCCCAAAAGGATGTCCAGGAGAGTTTCCTTTATGGCAGTTATTTTTAACCTTTTGTGTTCAAGTCTAAAGTTTAAACTCGTATTCCAAAAGTAGCAGGATCAGATTAAGATCGACTGAGACATTTGTCCATCTGGGATTGATGTACCTGTTTGAGCCACGTATGTTTTAGCACACTCGTTGGCTGCTCAGTGGGGAGTGTATTTCCAAGCAAACTAAATGGAATAGTCTCAAAATGACGCCACCTTCCCTGGTTCCGTGTAAATGTATGCGTCTATAAATACGAAAATAATACAAAGAAATGTTTAAGAGAAAGATGTGACACAAATTACCTGTTTTCCGTGTAAATGTCAGTGCCAGCGCATGCAGCCTACACCGCTCACATCAGCTCAGTATTCTGTCTCCTCGTGCTCGTCCGTTACCACCGCCTCGCACGACCCCTCATAGCACTGTTAAAATGCACAACTTGGGACTTTTTGTCTGTAATGCCAGTGGACTTCTTTGGACTCTTTGACTGCACTGACATTTAAAGAATTTAGAGTAGTAATTTTTTTTTTCCTGATCCATTTTTCCTGTTCCCACTCTCATTGGTCCCCCTCTCGTTGGCCTGTTTTTTGTTTTTTTTTTTGCCCCCCCCCCCCCCCCCCATAGTCCGTACGTCGCTGGTCTTGGAAGTGTCTTGGAAAGGGATATTTTGTTTCTAAACTGTTAATAAAACCTTTTTTAAGACTCTCTTCATGATGTCATATTTAACATTATTATTTTGGGTGTCATCTGTTTTCAGAAAGGCAGTTTAAGCTTTAATATGAAAGTGGAGATAACTGTTCATGTGATTAATGTTCATTTGAAAGAATGAAGCTTAATATTCAGTAGCATCCTTGAACACATTAACAAATGTTTTAATGTTTAAACCTGTTTAATTCATTAAATGGTGCATGCAAAACTGAGATCTAGTGTGGAGGAGCTATCCATGCAGTACTTTACAGCAAAGGTAAAGTCCATTCATGCCTGTTCTGGTTTTCCAGGTCGGAACTGAACGCAAGTGCCAGAATTCCTGTGCAGTTACTAAAACTAAAGTTTTATTAGAGTGTAAGATGAGTCAAATATGTTCTCATTTCCCCATCATAGCAGAACCTCAGAAAGTCAATGGCTGGTAATCGTCATTCTCACATCATACATGTTCAGAGAGGAGGCCAAATCATTTTAAACTGGGAATGAGATTGGATCAAACTTTGCTCAGACAGATCATGTATTTTAGATTACAGATTACAAATTAGAAGTATTTGGGTTCCTTCCTCATATTAGCTTATTTATGCTGCTTTTTGATTACCTTTGGTGTGTGTGTGTGCGTGTATGTATATAGCCTGCAAGTCCCCACTACAGCAGTCAAACTGGGTAGCACTCCTGTAACGTGTACATTCAGTACAGATGTCCGTGTGATGAGTATGGCCACACCATACACTTTCTTCCATTAGGGTGCAAGAGGCAAAAAAGGGTGTTGCTGGCTCAGGCCCGTGACTCAGGAGGGGTTTATCAGCTTCCGTGAGGTGGCAAACCTGCCCCTGTGGAGGAACACAAGAGCCAGCAATGCGATGCAGAGAACCCCAAGAGTTCCAGCAGCCAGGGACACACCTAGTGCAGCTTCACTCATCTGGGGTTGCTTGGTTACTGCACAAAGGAGAAGAAAATGCATTGAATTAAAAATGGAATCTGTGAGATAAAACATGGCCTGGTTCTTTCTCTAAAGCATTACACTGTAGTGTTATACTGTGTAGTGTTAGTGTTACACTGCAACACATACCTTCTGAATCAGGGGGTATGTATGCACCTAAGAGAGCATGAGATGTTTTGTCAAAATCAGCCTTTTATGTTGAACATAAATGTATAAACATTACATTCAACATTTTAAAGTGGCTGTGAAGCAGCCTAAGTATAATAATATATGCTAAAAGAAAGCATGTATGTACCGCTGTTGTAACCATGGTAACTGTTGTCCAGCTTGGTGATGATTGGTCCAGAGCTGACCGTAGCGCTGCTGCTGACCGTGGTGGCTTGATCTGACCCCGCCTCCCTCTTCTTTCTTTCTGCTGAGGTGCAGTTCTGAGCAGAGTTACATGCCATGTTCTCCCATGGTTCTCTTCTCAATGGACACGCTAGCAGCCGAACGTCTACAGTCTCGTGTAAAACGACATGTTTGGGGTCTGCTCACCTGGTGGAGAGACAAGCAGGCTGCCCTGTCACAGAGTCTAGTGGTGCAGTGCAGGTAGAAGGTGGAGATGGTTTGGTTGTTCTGCTCCTTGAAGCGAAAGGTCTCGAAGGAGAAGCACGCTTCCTGAGCATTTCCATTAACCCCAATTGTGGTCTGGTCATTACAATTACACCTGAACGAGTGACATCTGCGTTAAGGCCCTTTTGAAATCACATGTCGGATATGAGTGCGCCTTCTCTATGTGTAGGTTCTTCAAGCTCTTCCCAGTACGTTTAATGATTTTGATGAAGTTATTTACCCAGTGAAAAGATCATAGAACGGTTTATCCATGGAGTAAGAAGAGGTAGTGGCATAGCATCTATCCAGCAGAACATTTAACCTTCAGACCAAAATGAAAAGATTACCATCACAAAAGTTCCGGTTCACTGTATTGACTATTTTAAGTCAAATTTTATATAACCTGAATAATAATACTTCACAAATGTTCCAAATTATTTTAACTACCTACAAAAGAGCTTCTAAGAAAATCACAGTATGTTATCAAATATCACTCAACTCTTAATCTGTGTGTTCTGGCAAACTCAGCACATCTTGGTCATTTTCATGCTCCCCAAACTACCTGTGTCATTATTAAGCGTAACCCGAGGTGTAACCCACCTCTCTGTCAGGTTCATGGCCTGAATCTTCACAAAAATCTTGGTTTTTAGTGCCAGTCCTGTCGATGGAACCTGGAGTTGAGCACTGAATGTCTTGTCCTTGAGGTCGAAGACAAACACATTAGAAGAACACAAGACAACGTGACCGTTCCAGCCTCGTCTGGCCTGCTCAAGACCCGTTTACTAAGAAACTTAACGTGACAGTATGACGAGAACTCAGCGAAGACCTGACAGCACCTGGTAGAGCTTCATGTTCAGGGTGCTGATGAAGCTCCCATTGTTGTCCTTAATGGCCACGTTGGCCCCTGATCTGCTCAAGCACACACACACACACACACACACACACAGGAAATTCATACCAGTCTTTAATAAAAACTAAAGTAACAGTGACCATGTTTTTAGCAATAAAACACCGTAATAATCATCAATAATGATCACGTTTTGAATAAAAATTTTAGTGAAGATTATTTTACTTTATCCCTGAATGTCTTACTGAACCTCTTAATTGTCAACCCGTAATTATCGGACTCAACAGATAAGGAAGATGGAGGACACTCACACTCTGATATCCGTTTTGTTCAGCAGATACTGCAGAGGGTAGCGGCAGGAGAAAAAGTAGAGCAGGTTGGTTTGATAGGTGATGATCTGAGACGTGGGGTCCATGGAGCCTACTGTCCCCGAGATGTTCACAAACGGCACGCTGGAAAAGTCTGCAAAGTCCCCTGAGCCCACCTCCTGCGTGGTCTGTTCAAGGGGTATAAGGCTGAAAGCATTAGTGTGTGTGTCTGCAGTATATGGTCATCTTATTATTTTTTATCACTTTTGTTGTTTTAGGTAGGTTAGGTGGATTTGTTGCATTATAATTACATATTTATATGTTGTTTCACAGTCGGAGTGATGACATTTTCAGGTAAACCAGAATTTTTTAAATTCTAGACTCTAGAATTCAACTAGAATTCACATCTTAAAATCTATAAACTCTAAAACACTCATTTGGCTCAAAACACTCATCTGGCTGAAGGTTTGGTCAAACGTCTGGCGGTGTTGTGTCACCGTCATGTGGCTGCCGCATGCAGAGACGCCCTGACTGGTGATAGGGATGCGGAACACTAGGACCGGTGGGTCTGAAGTCCAGTCCGGAGTCCCTTTGCATTCTGGTTTGTCGTAAATACTGTTCAGAGCCAACATTGACTCATTATATCCACCAAAGTACACGGGGCAGATTAAAATGCTTAACTCCAGTGTTTCAGAACCACAAATTACAGTGATATCAGAGTAAGCTGTGGAAAAGAAAACACAGGATATAAGAAACACCAGCATCGGGTTACTGCTACTGCACACTACATGCATAGATATAGGCTCCACAATAACTTTTACAAATGCCCCCTGGGTGTAAGCAACTTTAAAATGAAGCTGCTGGGCTAGTCTGGCGAAGTAGATGGAGGGAGGGGGAAGAGGACAGAGAGAAGAGGAAGAGGACAGAGAGAAGGGGAAGAGGACAGAGGGAAGGGGAAGAGGACAGAGAGAAGGGGAAGAGGACAGAGAGAAGGGGAAGAGGACAGAGGGAAGGGGAAGAGGACAGAGGGAAGGGGAAGAGGACAGAGAGAAGGGGAAGAGGACAGAGGGAAGGGGAAGAGGACAGAGGGAAAATTAAGTGGACAGAAAGAAGGGGAAGAGGACAGAGGGAAGGGGAAGAGGACAGAGGGAAGGGGAAGAGGACAGAGGGAAAATTAAGTGGACAGACAGAAGGGGAAGAGGACAGAGAGAAGGGGAAGAGGACAGAGGGAAGGGGAAGAGGACAGAGAGAAGGGGAAGAGGACAGAGGGAAGAGGAAGTGGACAGAGGGAAGGGGAAGAGGACAGAGAGAAGGGGAAGAGGACAGAGGGAAGAGGAAGTGGACAGAGGGAAGGGGAAGAGGACAGAGAGAAAATTAAGTGGACAGAGAGAAGGGGAAGAGGACAGAGGGAAGGGGAAATGGACAGAGGGAAGGGGAAGAGGACAGAGGGAAGGGGAAGTGGATGGAGGGAAGAGGAAGTGGACAGAGGGAAGGGGAGGAGGACAGAGAGAAAATTAAGTGGACAGAGAGAAGGGGAAGAGGACAGATGGAAGGGGAAATGGACAGAGGGAAGGGGAAGAGAACAGAGGGAAGATTAAGTGGACAGAGGGAAGGGGAAGTGGATGGAGGGAAGGGTAAGTGGACAGAGGGAAGAGGAAGTGGACGGAGGGAAGAGGACAGAGGGAAGGTGATGTGGATGGAGGGAAGATGAAGTGGACTGAGAGAAGGGGAAGAGGAAGTGGATGGAGGGAAGGGGAAGTGGACAGAGGGAAGGTGAAGTAGATGTAGGGAAGAGGACAGAGAGAAGGGGAAGTGGAAAGAGAGAAGGGGAAGTGGAAAGAGAGAAGGGGAAGTGGACAGAGAGAAGGGGAAGAGGACAGAGGGAAGGTGAAGTGGACGGAGGGTAGGGGAAATGGATGGAGGGAAGGGGAAGTAGATGTAGGGAAGTGGACAGAGAGAAGGGGAAGTGGAAGTGGATGTAGGGAAGGGGAAGTGGACAGAGGGAAGGTGAAGAGGACAGAGGGAAGGTGAAGTAGATGTAGGGAAGTGGACAGAGAGAAGGGGAAGTGGACAGAGAGAAGGGGAAGTGGAAGTGGATGTAGGGAAGAGGAAGTGCCGTTTGGTGGTCACTTCGGCTGACCTTGCCGTCTGAACGTAGGTTGAGTACTGCAGGGGTCTTGTGCACGTCCGTACAGAACCAGGCCGAGCTGATACAGGAGAGCCAGCCACATTATGCTCTGGCTGCAGGGGAAATCCCACACATCACACCATCACCTTGACCTCCTTTCATTCACACAGTCTGCTCATAATGTCAATGGCTTCATGTTAATTGCTGTCACAAATATAAATATGACATAGGGTGCATTATACACACTGGGAGGAAAAATCCAACAATACCATTTTACACTCTTCTATTAATTACAATATCAATGATCAAAACCATATCCCATAGTTTGAGGGGGGAAAATTAGAACAAAGACCTAAACATCAAACATCTAGATAATAATAAATGTTCAGTTATACATCATATTTCCAATTTGTAATTAGAGTTGATGCTTTCCATCATTATATTTTAACCATGATGTATGAACAAAACAAACAAACAAACAAACAAACATCCTCCAGCTGCACTGCCAGTGAGAAAAACCGTCCCGTCTCCAAGGTTCCTGCAGTGAGGTTCCTCCCACCCAAAACATGTTACTGCATTTAACTGTTGTCAAACGTTACCTGGTAAGAATGTATTCTCTCTCCTTGTGTGTCTGAGCCTCTGACACCTTCTCCTATGAAGCTCACAATTTATAGTCCCCCTTCAAGCCCAGAAGGCACAGAAGAGTGCAAGAGGTCAGCAGGGACAAAGCAGGAGGTTCAGAGAATAAAGGTGAAAGCCAGTGGAGTGGGAGGAGCAGCTGGGAACAACACTGCAAACCTTCACCTGCCTTTGTTGCTGCCTGGTATCTGTCTGGGTCACGTCACACTGAATCTCATGTGATGTTTTTCATCATCCATCAACTGAACAGGGGCTGAAATATTATATACTACCCATAGTATTATAGTATTATATACTACCCAAGACATAGTGTTGTGTTTTGAAGGGCAGTGTATAAAGACCTAGACAAAGTTTCCATTTACTCATCAGTAGTATTTTGGTGAATACATGGAGACAATTGAATTTTCAGTATTAAATAATAAAGCATACTAAAAATGGAATGAATGAGTAGTGTTATAACTCCATATATAACATGTATTTATATAGAAATTACAATAATTACAATTTACATAATATTTACATTATTTATTTATATTACATTTTACTGTACAACAGAGTCCCCACGAGGCCTACTAATTTCACTGTAATTCTAATACACTTTGACAAAGCCAGATAAAATTCATGCAATAAAAAGAAATGGAGTTGCATAATACAATATATCTTACCACAGTAGATGTAGGCCTACTCATCATCTTCTTAAAATGTATGTTATAGATTTTTAAAAAGACATAACACTACAGGGTTCAGTTTATTTCCAATGTCTTTACATTGGCGGTCTTCAAGAACACACTTTACTCACATCCAAACACTGTCATTTCCTGGTGGATGAAGCTCTTCAAAAGACCCGAGGGAGAACAGAACTAACACATACGATCCCTCCAAACCGGGCTGCCTATATCTGCTTGATCTGTACTATCAGTTTATTTTTAATCCGGTTCACTTTACCCCTACGACAGGTAAACACAGTATATATGCGTCTATATAGTGATAGCATTACTTGCCCACTGATACCAGTTCATCAAATATTTAATTTTTTTCAGTTGCTTAAAAAGGTTTTAAATAAAAGGTTTTAATTAATTATTTGTAATTTTGTATGTAGATGAAAAATTAACATTACACATTTGGTGCTATTTTACAATAATCAAAAGTAATTGTTATTTTCAAGTAGCTGGACTTGCGACTTCAGTAACATTGTTTATGTCAGATAAGCTGCGTACATGGTGGTGTGTCATCTCTTCACCGCACACACACACCGCTTATTCTGCTGGAATATTTAGGCCTGTGCCCTCAGGTACAAACGAGCTCAACCTCTCGTCTTCCATAACGTCTAAATAGCCTATCAGGAACACTTTCTGGATAAAATACCATACAAAGTGCACTTGGGTTAGCGCCATTGTCCCGAATTCTCCCAGAATTCGAGCGCAAACATTTCTGCGTTTTCATTGTATTGTGTCAACGCTGCATCATCTAGGTATTATTATGGTATAGCGCTACAATAACAAAAATCGCCAACATGGTGGAGTTAACAAGACCCATTGTGTTTATTTCGTGTTACTGACAAGATCGCTGTGAGTCAATGTTCATGAATATGACATGGTTTTATTTTCTATCCGAACAATACAGTAGATTATTCCACGTCTGTCCTTAGTCTTCGGGTCAGAACCACATCTTGTTAATATGCGCACCCCTTCACCTCCAGAATTTGGGGTACAGCCCTATGTCGTATGAGAACTTTATGCAAGCCTTCACACATGCAAATATGTTAGGAATTAAGACAGGAACAAATTAAGACAGGATTTGGCCATACAATCGGAAGAATTCACTTCTTAAAAGGTAAACACGCGTATGACTGCAGTACATATTTTTAACGTCCTGCCCCCCCCAAAAAAAATATATCAGGCTGTATTTGCGCAAGACGAACAAGAATCCCAGACTATCATGCGATATCAAACAGTAGGTCGTGTCCGTCGTCCTCTTTACAGAAACATGGACATCTTTCCCATTTAGTCCATTTCGTGCCTACTTTCACTTAGAGCTCGTGTACTTCGTCACAGCTTTGGTGCCCTCGGAAACGGCGTGTTTTGCCAACTCGCCCGGTAAAAGCAGACGCACGGCCGTCTGAATCTCTCGGGATGTGATGGTAGAGCGCTTGTTGTAATGGGCAAGGCGCGACGCCTCGCCAGCAATGCGCTCGAAGATATCGTTCACAAACGAATTCATAATGCCCATTGCCTTTGAGGAAATGCCAGTGTCCGGGTGGACTTGTTTCAACACTTTATACACGTAAATAGCGTAACTTTCTTTCCTGGTCTTGCGCCTCTTCTTATCGCCCTTTTTTTGAGTCTTGGTCACAGCCTTTTTGGAGCCCTTTTTAGGGGCAGGGGCAGATTTCGCAGGTTCAGGCATCCTTCTGTCTATCAAGTAGACGTCAGCTTTACCAGCATTCGCTTTGCACGCTTTCTGTGCTGTTGTCTGTCCTTTATTTATAGAGTCTGCATGCAAATGAGAGAGACGGTATGTTTCAATCCTATAGGGCTTTTCGCTTATGTCGTCCACACATCGTACTTTGCGATTGGCTGCTTCTTGACGATTGACTTGGTCCAATCGCAACCGCTATTGGGGTATAAATACCAAACCCTGCTTACATCATATTCGAAAGCGTAGCTGACTGCGGTTAAAAGGATTAGGACAGTGCTGGATAAAGGAGCGTTTATTTGGTGACTCAAATATGTCTGGCAGGGGCAAAACCGGAGGAAAAGCTCGGGCTAAAGCCAAGTCCCGTTCATCGAGAGCTGGACTTCAGTTTCCAGTCGGCCGTGTCCACAGACTACTACGCAAAGGGAATTACGCGGAGCGCGTAGGCGCGGGCGCGCCCGTGTACCTGGCCGCCGTGCTGGAGTATCTCACCGCCGAAATCCTCGAGCTGGCTGGAAACGCAGCGCGGGACAACAAGAAGACGCGGATCATCCCCCGCCACCTGCAGCTCGCCGTGCGCAACGACGAGGAGCTCAATAAACTTTTAGGCGGCGTGACCATCGCGCAGGGCGGCGTGTTGCCCAACATCCAGGCCGTTCTCCTACCCAAGAAAACCGAGAAGCCAGCGAAGAGCAAGTAGTCGGCTTCGTTACCGAGGACACTGGCACAACGGCTCTGTGGGGGAGCCTCCATTTTGAATCTGAAGAGTGTTCGTTCTTTGTCACGTCGTGTTTTGTTTGAGCAGACTAAAAGATGCTTCGTGTAAACTTTCAATTTTGCTATCGATGTTCCTCGGACGGTTCCTTGTATCAACCAACGCGCGGCGATGCGTCCGTGTCAAAGTGAGCGCCACCACACAGCTGGCTAAATATGGCCAAGGACATGTCTAACTTGCCATTTAAAGACTCTAAAAAGCGTACGGCGAGGTGGAAACCAGTCTGCGTATCTCATAGTTTGTGGACCAACGCTGGTCACATCGTCTTCGACATAGCTCTTAATGACATGAACCGTGTTGTTTTTTCTCCGCTGTTTTAACGTTTTGTTTCAATAAATGTCGAGCGCCTGAATAAGGCACAAAGACGCAGTGAATCCGTCTGTCCTTCAGAGCCGCAGAATGCTGCACTGTACAGTTGTTTACGACCGTCGTGATCGTGTAAACACACACGACTGCTCGCCAGGCCTGCCTTTCCACGACAGTCCATCATCCAAATTTAACGAAGCAGCGAGATAGTCTATACATTCATTTACATATCATTGACTAAATAAGATTTGCATTGCTGATATATACATCCAGATCATTTACTGTACAAACAAAATACGTCATTTACCAATTCTTAAACAAAATCGGTGCATATTCATAATGCAGTCAATAACAAAGGGTACTATATGAATAACATGGTATATTTTATATAATAGTTTAGCTATTTTATAACAGCTTTGTTACACTGTATTTACCATCATGGCACTGTACATCGCACATTCAAACCCATGTTAAAAAACAAAAATAGCATACAGCAGCAAGGAAACCAGGTCATTCTGTAATCACTTAAAAAGGTCAAGGTGATACTGGCTTTTTTCACAAGAAGCCAACTTATTTGGCGCAAACTTGATTAATCGGTCTGTACTGTATGATCTGAACAAAAATGTTGACCTCAGACATCAGCTGCTGGTTTATAACAAATTATGTTTAATGTTCAGTCTCGCCATAACCTTCTGTCTTCATGTCATTAAGTCCCAAGTCTTCGTTTTGTTCAAATGTCCGTGTGTACTTCTCAATCTTCATCTCAGGGTCAGGGTCTGGGGCATAAATATTCTACCAAGAGGAATTTCAGAATTAACCATAAATATACTATATAGTAATTTCCATGTAAATAAATGTTAGGGATGTAAAAAAAAACTGATATTGAATTATAATTGAATCAATTATAATAAATTAAAATAATGTGGCGTAATTAAAAAACGATGTCAATTTGTAAATTGTGCCTCCAGTCAAATTAGTGTCTTTTAAGTATATTCAATTCAAGGTAAAATCCAAGACTTTATGATGCTTCACAGCAATGACTGAAGTCAGGTACACAAAACTGTTACAGATCTTAGGTACGAGTTTACCTGCAGGTAACTGTTCCCTGCTGGGTCATCCAGAATAATGTGAACATCCATTTCTCCTGCCATGATCTTTTAAAGATTTTTACACAGACAAAACAGAAAAAAACTTTAAGTACATGTTAAACCAGGTTCAGGGTATAAAGAAAAACAGATCTGAAGTTATTAAATCAATCTGTACATATTATGCAGTCACGGACCACCTGATTTGAAACATCTGTATACAAGGAGCACTGTTACAACCTTCAGTGTTACAGACTACAGTGCATCCATACGAGTACAAGGTGTGTTGACGTACAAAGTGTGTTGCCATCTTTACTGTCTTTTGAGTGTTTCGTTTCTAACCACAGTGACACTGCTGTGTAGAGAACAGTCCAGGAACGAAATAATATTGACAACAGTGGTCCTGCGGTCTGAGTGGTGTCCAGTGGTAAACAGATTAGACTGTGATTGATAAATAGTGCATGCCAGGAGATGGGATACAGCCTGTAATTGTGCACTTTTATAATGCACCATCGAGATGGGCGTCATTCCAACATGGCCAGTGGAGCAGATGACATGCTTCTAATAAAGAATGTTAAGTATAATGTCAAAGCACTCCAACGGCACTAAAATAATGAATGGTCCTTGACCAATAGAGCGTTTGTCCAAAGTAGCACTTATTTCAGGTTGCAACCAAAGTGTGTAAGAGTAATGTGATTCAAACCTTGTCAATCTTTTTCCCAAAGGCCTCCAGTTTCTCAGCTGTGTCTGTAGTTGAACTGTCTCCACAAATGAAGGGGTTTTTTGTAACAATCTGTAAGTTATGAATTTGAAAATAAGAATAAATTGGCCTCCTTTCACTCAAAACATGCCATGGGTGATGTGACACTCACCAGATCTTTGATGTCCTTGAGGAGGCCTTCCAGAGTGGTGAACTTTCCTCCCAAGGCTGCCATACCCAGCTCAAACTCCAGCTCTGGGATCAGCACACTACACGTTTCAGACTGGCCCAACACACACACACACACACACACACACACACACACACACACACACACACACACACACACACACACACACACACACAATTGGGGGAAAAAAAGATAGTGTAGTTTAACATATAAGCAGCGGTTCTACATAGTTAGCGTACCAAACTGGTTTTAGCTTAGCAGCACCTATAAAATATAACCAGAGCTATCTTGTATTACGTTGTTGGCTTATCAGGGTTTAAATAGTCAAGCACTGATTAACTTACAGTAATGCGAGTCAAACAACTTTGGGTTAGGGTTAGCAGCAGAAAAAACAAATGAGTAATATATTGTAAAGCAACACTAAACATTACAAAAACACTAAACAGTAAAGAAATACTAAACACTAGACAAACACAGGATAGAGCAATGGCTGAAAAGCTATGCTGAATGCTGGAAGAATCTGCACACTGATGACAGAGGACATGTCTGGATATTCACCCCATCTACATAATGAACATGAGTAATTGCTATATGTGTTTTATAATCAATTCCAATAAGATATAGTGCATTGACTTTAACTAATGCTATGTAGGCTGTGCTTTCTTTTCATAATCTTGTTGTCTACCTTCAGCAGGTCCCTGGACATGTCTGAGGGCTCAGTGAGGTGAAGACTAATTCTGGTTCCCAGCTCTTCAGTGGCACCACCTGATTTCACCTGTTCAGTAGAGATCAAATATATAGCGTACATTAAGAGGTCTTCTTTTAACAGTGCCTGTAACACCATACCTGTGCTTTAGACTAGTCTTTAAAATAATAAATATCTTTTTTGTGAAACCTCATTCGTTCTGTGTCCACAGCTGTCACAGTTTGTGGCCATAATGATGACTTCTTTGAAGTGTGGAATTTCTGATTATTAGTAAAAGAGGAAATGCATTAATAAACTATCTTCACCGCAGTTGGCGGTACCCAGGTAACTCCGTGTCATATGGAACCATAATAGACAACAGGACGAGGCAGCAGAGCCCCACAGGCTATCAAAGGATACGGACAAGCTTCATGTTTGTTGAGGCTGGCACGTTGCATTCTGGACAGTTGGTGTTGAACACCAGTACTTCATTCCTCATGGTCTCCAGATCATTGGCAGGCTTTTCACCCTCATCTGGCTCACATTCCTGAGGGCAGAATTAAACAGGGCTCAAAAGCCTCAGAACCTCACTGGTTAGGATAACAGGATTTGCATGCACACATGCAGTATATGCAAAAATATGCATTCATGAATCATTTATGTCTGTGCTGGTGGCAATATATTCAAAATGACTAAATGCAACTGCATTTAAATATGGGATATTATATTTTATATATATAGTATAGCCAGACTGGTTAACTGGATATGGATTTCTCCTGCAATCTCTCAGAACAGCCCAAAAGGTTTCTTGCCTATGCATGCTTCTTGGACTCCTATCCTGAACATGACCACAGAGGAATCTCACCTGTATTCCTAGGGCTATGTTCTGCTCAGGTGTCCTCTTGTAGTGAGAGACAGAAAGGGCTTGGTCCTTCTGTGGTGCGAACGGATTCTCGATAAAACTGTTCCCTGAAGGATCATCGATGATCTGCAATGATGGGTATTACAAAGAAAGCACAGGAAAAGAGCTTACAGAGCTCAGATTTCCTTCCTGAGTGTACAACAAATTCAGGTTTATACTGTTGAAAGACTCACCAGTGTGAATTCTTCCTCAACATCTTTTAGCTTTTTCAGCCTCTGAATAAACTGGTCTATTTTGTGTGCTACTTCTGGATCAGTTGCCTGTGAAGAAAAATCAAAGCCAGGACAATATGTCAGAAAGGACACAGCTTTCTTCTCGGGTCTGGGCCCAATATTGTTTTTGCAAACTGCCAATTGGGAATGCTTTAACCGGCACATAACTGAAGTTAGAATTAAATATCTGCAAAACAAGATTCTTCCTGCCACAAAAACTGCAGACAGCCATCCTCCTCTAATACTGTATATGACAGGTGATGTGGTGAGGTGTCAAAGCATGTTATGGTGGGATTGCAGTAGTAGGTACTGTGCCTCTGTTATTGTAGATACGAATATGATTACATAAGCACATGCTTGACAACCACACATTTTGCCAAGTAACTGTATACAACCATATAATAATACAATATACTTAAACTAAAAGGATTCAGTGTATTGGTAAATCTTTAGTGGAGAGTTAGTGGTCTACTATACAGAGACACCTCCAGAAAGCAGTATTTGTAAAACAATTTATCATTTTATGTTTAAAAAAAACATTTTACACAATTAGTCATATTCAATTCTAGGTTTGCTTGTTAAGTACAAACAGCTGATTCATAAAATATGCTTGTTGTATTAAGTGTTTTTGGTTGAAAATCAAAATAAATGTGTTAATATCCACATGCCTGACCTGTTAATAAACTAAACATGTTAACATTCACACTCTGCCTGTTAAAAAACATGTCAACATTCACACTCTGCCTGTTAAAAAACATGTCAACATTCACACTCTGCCTGTTAAAAAACATGTCAACATTCACACTCTGCCTGTTAAAAAACATGTCAACGTTCAGACTCTGCCTGGTAATAAACATGCTAACATTCAGACTCTGCCTGTTAACTAACATGCTAGCATTCAGACTCTGCCTGTTAACTAACATGCTAGCATTCAGACTCTGCCTGTTAACTAACATGCTAACATTCAGACTCTGCCTGTTAACTAACATGCTAACATTCAGACTCTGCCTGTTAACTAACATGCTAACATTCAGACTCTGCCTGTTAACTAACATGCTTACATTCAGACTCTGTCCGTTAACTAACATGCTAACATTCAGACTCTGTCCGTTAACTAACATGCTAACATTCAGACTCTGTCCGTTAACTAACATGCTAACATTCAGACTCTGTCCGTTAACTAACATGCTAACATTCAGACTCTGTCCGTTAACTAACATGCTAACATTCAGACTCTTGTCTGTTAATATTTTTAGTTTATTAACAGGCAGAGTCTGAATGGTAATAAACTAAACATGCTAACATTCCCTTTGTGTCTGATTGAATCTTTACTGTGTTTATTTAATGGGTCATATACAATTCTATGTATTTGTTTAGTGTATGCTGACATGTGTCTAGTCTGTTGTGACTGAAGTGGCATCATGAATATCGTGGCAGTCAAAGTACTGATCTAGGTAAAAAGCTAAACAAATGATAATGATTAAGATAAAACTCTCCAATTTATATTTTGATAGGCTACACAATATAGGATCTTGAATTCAAGACCTGGCTTATAAAAATCAATCTTTCAGATAATCAGCCTCAGTACACCTGTATGATAAATCAAGCTGTAAGGACCAGAAATCTATTAATAATGCATCTGCCTTGATCACACCTTTTATACCAACAAATCTTATTTACATGCCCTGTGAATCAAGCAAGGTCTTATAAGCTTATAGGTCATAAAAATGCACACACAAAATGTACTGCAATTTTCTGAATTAAGCTTTCATCCTCAAAGACCAATTAGATTTGAGAAAAAAGTGCACACACCTGTCTTATTGGTTGGTCTTGTTCCAGCCCGGCTACTGCTCTGTCAAGAAGTCCCTCAATAGTGGACAGTGCTGGAAAAGAGTAGCACAACTGAAAAGCCTATTTAATAGCAACTCTTAACTCTCCCTTTAATTGGGCATAGGTCTCTCTGTAGATCAGTCAGGTCTGATGTGCAGGCACATGTTTTATACTATAATACTACTCACATGCCTTTTGTGTGAACGCAGGGATTTCAAAGTCTAACTCTGGGATTCTGATAGTGGCGCTGTCTGTCTTCACAACCTCACGGTTCATATCCTGAACAATTGAAAAAAATTACTGTAGTAGATGACACTATAGTAAATACAACACAGTACAAACACGTTTTGGTCACAAGTTGAATAATTGCCAATAAACGTGAAGCAATTTAGGATTAAGTTATTATTATATTAATTAATACTGCAAAATTACACTGTAGTAGGTCAGTAGTTAAAGACTGGTGGATCAAATCCTATCTGCTCCAACTCTTGTCTATCTCGAGGAAAATAAAATGGAATATGCAAATGTGACATTCAGTCAAGCACTACATATGGGTAAGAGGTAATATTAGCTAAATGTATGCTGTCACATAGATATTCCTCTGTCACCTCTTTGGACTTTATTTTAAGAGTATAGGAGATTCCGTGCTCTTGGATACGGCCCGCAGACTGTATTTCTGTATTGGTCCAGTGGCAGTGGGAGCACGTGAAGGAACTTATGATGATTTCTTTGAAGAATGGGATTTGGGTTAAGAGAAGACGCGTCTTTCCCTGAAGAAAAATAACAACAAGCATGACAGTTAAAAGAGACTGACAACAATAAATACAGTCGTTTTTTTTAACACGGAGGTAAATGAACCCAGCTAGCTAAACAAGTATCTGCGTATGTCCAATGATCTCAAACCTGCTTCTCGATGTCTGTGACAACTGCTAGATACCCAACTGGAACTACAGCATTAGGCAACATACACATTACAGTCTAACTCACAGACACTGCAGCGTTAAGCCTAAGCCCTAACCCCTAACCACCAGCCCTAAGCCCTAACCCCTAAAGAGCGCAGGTCCTCACGTTCTCGTAACAGTTCATGCACAAACTGTCGATCTCGGTGGGTTGAGCATCTTCATCGTCCGCGTTAATATCTTTAAACATTCCACCGCGAACGTGTTCCTCGCCAATCACTGACATTGTTATCGAAAGCCTGTACTACGCAATTTAACTAAAAGTAAAACCGGATTACATTCGGGAGGTAGCTACACCTGCACGTTAGTCAGCAAGCTTGACTATGAAAGCGATATACTAGAAACGTCTTTCTAATCACACGCGCACGGATGGCGAGCTATCACTACCGGGTCAAAGTTAGATCTCGTCTGTCAAAGTTAAAGACCTTACGTGATTCCTATCGTCAAGAAAAAGTAATAAACTAAAATTCCTAAATAACCACAGGCGGGTACTAAGTAGGCAACTTTCATCTAAGTAAATTTATGTAGGATGTACAATGTACAATGTCGCATTTGTACTTTTCTAAAAAAATTCAAAACTTATAGTATAATACTTATACTTACCAGTAAAGAAGAGTAAAGAGAAGCGGTACTTACTTAGCTTACTTTTTTATTTGAATGTTATTCTATTTTTTCATTGTGCTTTATTATTGACAACAACTGCACTGCTATCGTTATGTTTTTTTTTTTTACAAAAAAAAATGTTTTTTAAAAGACTTCAGTTTTTTTTTAACACTGATAGATTCAGTTTGTACTATGAAATTATTATATTATTATATGTCGTCTATATGTTATGTTGCAAACCCTGTCGATTGTGACACAAATATACTCCACATTATTAAGGCCTTTGACACTTTTTCGGGATCTAAACTGAATATTGGTAAAAGAAAATATTTCCCAGTCTATGTCATTGAGAAATACCACAGGTGTCACGTATGGCTCCGCTCTCCACCCCTGTCTCGTGTGGTATGTTTAGTTCCTCCATTGTTTCCATGGGTTTGTCACACCCCTGTTCTGTGCTTTTGCTTTTGATCATTTTTGATTCCTCAAGCGGTTATTCCAATGCACTGTGATGAGATCTTGGGAGGGTGAAGCTGGAGCTATAATGACTGGTGGACAAAAGAGCAGGATAGGATCAATTCTTCATCTTGATGTGCTAACTTCAATCCAGTTTACAGTTTCTCTGTATGGGGTGCCTAATTTTTAACAGTGTCATAGCACTTTCATCTATTGTTGCCCATGGATAGGCTACAAGATTATTGTTTACAAGTTTACTGGAAGTAACCAAAGCCTCCTTTAAATTTCTGGGATAAAGTTAATTATTAAATTAAACATTAATGTCTAGGTGTAATTTTACTCTAGGGATGCCGTGGATGTTCTCACCACTTTCTGAAAACACACCTAATACATTATGTGACCAGCGGCTGTCATTGCAACATAATCATTATTTATTTTTTTAATGTTATCAACATAAAGAACTGTAGTTGCATATAAAAAATATATTTTAAATCATGTTGCTGATACATTTTGTATTGATCAATGACAAATGGCTTGACAAACCTGGCCATAAACCCTGTCGTGAACCACTTACGATTTGGTCCAATGTCACTTGTGTGAACTCGAGTGCCCAGGGACCTCATTTCTTCAAGGAACGTGAATTTGAATCCCAGCTGAACTGAATGCAACACCCAGTCAGCATTGCTGTCCTCAGCACATATCAATGCAAAGTCATATCAAATGTTAAAGATGCTTATATTAATGAAAGAAAACTCACTCTTTCCATGTGAACAGGCCTTCTCTAGACCCCAATGAATCTGTGCATCGGGCCAAAACATCTAGAACCCACTCTTCTTTTAGTTTCACTATTGAATGGTTGGCCAGAATGCCTGTTTTTATTTTGGACTGAGAGTAGAAGGGCTGTTCTAGGACACATTTTGTTCACCTTTCACAGTACCTTTATGGTTAGGGTCTGTTAAAGATATTATGCACTCAAATTTTCCACTGCATTGAAACTAGAGAGCAAAAGGAGGCACAGATCTTCAGGGTTAGGGACGTTTATTATTCACCCAGACATAATACAGGGCCTTCATAAGCATACTCTTTATTTGCTTTAAAGTGCTTTTTCAGTTCCACACTGTTAAATGGTCATCTTTTAAATAGTCATAATTGCATACAGATAAGGCCTACTGAGATCAATATAAATTAAATAGATCTATATGAATATCTTCCTTTAATCAACTTCTTCAATGGTTGGTCCAGATGAACCACTGGAAGGTGCGGCCCCAGCTCCTGGGAACCCCCCAGGCATCCCTCCAGGCATCCCCCCAGGCATGCCCCCAGCACTCTGGTACAGTTTGGTGATGATGGGATTGCAGACCTTCTCCAGCTCCTGCTGCTGGTGCTCATACTCCTCTCTCTCTGCAGTCTGTGAAGCAAAATAAAAAGTATTTACTTTAGACAGAAGGATAAACAATACACAACTGTAAGACTATGGTTACTAAGCTATTAGAAATGATTGTATAGTAATAAATTACAGCGACAGCTGATTACCTGATTCTTGTCAAGCCAGCTGATGACCTCATTGCATTTGTCTAGGATCTTCTGTTTATCCTCATCACTGATCTTGCCCTGTAGTTTCTCATCCTCCACAGTGGACTTCATGTTGAAGGCGTAGGACTCCAGGCCGTTCTTGGCAGACACCTTGTCACGCTGCACGTCATCCTCAGCCTTGTACTTCTCAGCCTCCTGCACCATGCGCTCAATGTCCTCCTTGCTGAGACGACCTGTGGAGAAAAGGACAGAGTCCAGAGTCATTTCATTAGCCAATGAAACTGGAGAGCACAGATCTTTGTGCATACATTATAACCATAGTACAGATGGGGCAGGACGCTTGCTGCACTCACCCTTGTCGTTGGTGATGGTGATCTTGTTCTCTTTGCCAGTGCTCTTGTCGACAGCAGAGACATTTAGAATGCCATTAGCATCAATGTCAAAGGTGACCTCGATTTGGGGAACTCCACGAGGGGCTGGGGGGATTCCAGTGAGCTCAAACTTGCCCAGCAGGTTGTTGTCCTTGGTCATGGCACGCTCACCCTCATAGACCTGGTGAAAATGATCAAAACCAAAGGGTATAGACTTGGACATTCTTTATTGTCATTCATTGTACACGGGTGTACGCAGAACGAAATTGCGTTGCATTTAACGTGCAACGAAATGTAACAATTGCTTCTCAATTTGTGCGGCAATCTGTGTATGACAAATCTAGTAAAAAGCTCTCACCTGAATCAGCACACCAGGCTGGTTGTCGGAGTACGTGGTAAACGTCTGGGTCTGTTTGGTTGGAATGGTGGTGTTGCGTTTGATCAGGGCGGTCATGACTCCACCAGCCGTCTCGATTCCAAGAGACAGAGGAGTGACATCAAGCAGCAGCAGATCCTGGACATTCTCAGATTTGTCTCCCGAGAGGATGGCAGCCTGGACAGCTGAAGGTTAAATGAGATAGAATTAGTACAGAAAACACAGAGAAAAATGAATTTATGAGGATGCTCTCCAAACAAAATGACGATTGTAAGAATGCCTTCATTAAAATGGCAATAAAAAAATGGCATCAATTAAAATGAAAAATTGCTAGAAACAAATGTTTTTTGAAAAATTAACATGACTTCTGTAACTGACCTGCCCCGTAAGCCACAGCCTCATCAGGATTGATGCTCTTGTTGAGTTCTTTGCCATTGAAGAAATCTTGCAGAAGCTTCTGGATCTTGGGGATGCGAGTGGAACCACCAACCAGGACGATGTCATGGATTTGAGCCTTGTCCATCTTGGCGTCACGGAGAGCCTTCTCTACTGGGTCCAGGGTCCCACGGAAGAGATCTGCGTTGAGCTCCTCAAAGCGGGCTCTGGTGATGGAGGTGTAGAAATCAACCCCCTCATAAAGGGAGTCGATCTCGATACTGGCTTGAGTGCTGGAGGACAGGGTGCGCTTCGCCCTCTCACAGGCAGTGCGCAGACGGCGAACGGCTCTCTTGTTGTCACTGATGTCCTTCTTATGCTTGCGCTTAAACTCAGCAATGAAGTGGTTCACCATGCGGTTATCAAAGTCTTCCCCTCCCAGGTGAGTGTCCCCAGCAGTTGACTTCACTTCAAAAATGCCATCTTCAATTGTGAGGATAGACACATCGAAGGTGCCACCACCAAGATCGAAAATGAGGACGTTCCTCTCGGAACCAACCTATGGGCAATTAGAAGGAAAGACCCATTACAAACCCAGCAGGGGGTGGGGTGGTTTGTTACAAAAAAGGATAACAATTTCGCTCAGACATCCAAGGAAGGTACTTGGGCCATCTTTGGTTTTGCAACCTCTGGTGGAAACTACGAATGGCAGGAATCAACTTCATCACAGCGAAATTGAGTGGCAATTTTTTATTGTGCAAACTATATCTTGAAAGAATAAAAACCTTTTGACAAGTTTGGGAAGTAGTGTATTGTATTATAAAAAGTCAAAATCAGTGAAGTACAAGGTTTCTAGAGAATTATACTATCAGACCAAGGGTCTCAGCTGTTCAAAGCATTTTGCTTGCAGTTGAAGGACCTCTGTCTGAAAGATCCTCTTGCTATAGAAACCATGTACTTCTCTACAAGTTTGATAAATTATGTAGCACCAAAATTATCTACATAATTTGTTACATTACACTGCAGTTACTCCCCTGGACTTAGAAATGTATATGTGCATGTGACCAACCTTTTTATCCAAGCCATATGCAATGGCGGCAGCAGTAGGTTCATTAATGATTCGCAACACATTCAGACCAGAAATTGTGCCGGCGTCTTTGGTGGCTTGACGCTGAGAGTCATTAAAGTAAGCTGGCACTGTTATCACTGCATTATTAATAGACTGAAACAAAAAAGGAAGAAACAATAATATGAAAATCCAGGTTAGAATACAGCCAAGTGGTAAACAAGAAATACAACACATATGCCAGCTCTCCTGCAAAACCCACCTTTCCGAGATAGGCCTCAGCAATCTCCTTCATTTTCACCAAGACCATGGAGGAGATCTCCTCAGGATAGAAGTTTTTGGTCTCTCCTTTATATTCTACCTCCACTTTGGGCCGCCCACCATCACTGATCACTTTGAAAGGCCAGTGCTTCATGTCCGACTGAACCACTGTGTCCTCGAATCTTCTACCAATCAAACGTTTGGCATCTGCAAGGACACCATAACACCATGTGGTTATTTTGTTTTATTTTATTATGTTACCTGCAACTGGTAGCCTTCTAATTAAACAAGAAGTGACAGGAATAAACAGTAATTGCAGATTTTCAAACATAGGAATACTGAAAATAAAGAGGCAAGTCAACTGACCAAAGATTGTGTTGGTGGGGTTCATGGCCACCTGGTTCTTTGCCGCATCACCAATCAGCCTCTCGGTGTCAGTGAAAGCAACATAGCTTGGAGTGGTTCTGTTTCCTTGATCATTAGCAATAATTTCAACCTTGCCATGCTGGAAGATTCCCACACATGAATAGGTGGTTCCCAGATCAATTCCAACTGCAGTTCCTTTCGACATTGTACCTGTGGGAAAGAAAGATGAGTCATGTGTCTAAATGGTGGTATAAACAAAATTCTGGTGTACTTCAAAAGACTCAAGATATTGACGCGCAGTCCCATTACACGTGTTAAATGTCCTAAAAATGTCCATTCATCCAATTTTGAAAAAAAGTAATTTTTGTATCAAAGTATTAAAAGGTCAGCTAGTGATTCAATGCCTGGCAAACTTGTGAGTTGTGAGGTAAAGTTATCTGATGACTCGCATGCAGCACGTTGGAGGGTGAGGCTTGGCTGTAAAATATTAATCAGTGACAGGCTTTCATGAACATCGCTTTACAAAACAGCACTACAGTAAAAACGTACTGAAAGCATTGAACCAAGAACAACCTAAAAAAATAAAATCCCGACGTAGCGGCACACAACCCGATCAAATAAAGGACATTGCGAGAGAAAGGTGTTCGCGCATGCGCATACGGCGATTTCGAGAGGACTATCTCCAGTCATCGGGAAAGAAACCGGCTCGAGAGACGCCACTACCATCCCCCAACAGCAGCTCTGAAGGACAAAGCCCTGCTGCGGAAGGCCAGGCGACAATGCCGGCAGGAATCCACGAGCAGCCTGTGCGTTATGCCTTTGAAAAATCCCAATGTCATGTGTAATGTCGTTTGTATACTTTCTACATTCTTACTTTAACATATGTGTCCAGTTTAACACTGTTAAAATCAGCCTTACCATCCTTAACATTAACATCCTTCATTTAAGTACTATATTACTCCTAAACTGCTTCAGCTCGTCCAAACCTAAGCATCCATGCATTCACAAAGGGAAAAGTAAAACCTTATGGTCAAATTACCTGATACCTTTCGGGATGTGCTGAGGGTAGGTTACCGCTCTGTACCACTGCGACGCACGCACTGCGGGAAGCAAACGTTAAATTGTAACGCCGTGCATAACCGGCAGCCAATCAGATTGCAGCCAGCCACAGGAACGCGCCTCACACCTGCAAGACTCGATCCTTCTGGCACTTTCGAGTTCGCTCTGGAAACCTGCAAATTCCAGACCCGTAGACTAAGACGAGGTATAAGATATCTGAATGTTTACCACTCGTTGGGTAATGCAATAATGCATTTTAATATGCGATGAAATTATAAAAATGTTACATAACATTTTACATTTTAGAATATCTTTATTGCCACTACAACCCACGATGATGTAATTCTTCAGAAAACAGCAAGGTCATGACGAGACTAAAGAGTAATATAGCTTTAAGAATGCCCGACGGCTCCATTAGGTTGATGAAATTAGGTTGTTTCTCGATTTAACCTATTAACATATACCCTAAATATCTAAATTAAATACACAGTCATGGAATATATGTCGGCTATAATTGACTGATTCCTTATCATTTACTTCCTTAAGCTCTTGTAATTATAGAACTGGCTGTCGTCGATATTCACATGTTCCACTAGATGGCGGCATACATACTATTACGGAAAGTAGAACTAAATACAGAAAGAGAAAGCGAGTAGAAACGTCCTCGAAGCAAGTTTGTTTCAAGAGTGAGATTTATGAGAATTATTACCATCTTTACACTACGACTTGTGTTTGTACGTTAAGCTTCGTAATGATTTGGCCACTTGAATTATTCTAATAAATGTCTGCACAGTCTCATAGATTTATACAGACTTATATTTTTGTATCTACTGCAATACAACACTTTCAGGATAAAAACGTTTAACAAGAATACAATGAAATACTGTTTGATAAAACTGTCGCCTTATTTGGGTAGCATGCTGCTTAAACCAACAAACATAACACACAGGTAAGACACTCCGCATGACACACAACGTAATAAAGTTATTTTTAAACAGTCTTGAATTTCCACACTTATTTCCTTATTCTGCATCACGTAAGCAGCACTTGGTCAGTAGGCTAAGATAAAATAGAGAACTAGTAACTGGTCAAAATGTCCCTCAAAGTTAAAAAATACAGCGTTGAGTAGGAAAGACCGTGACAATTATATGATGTCATGGAAGTGCTGGTGTGTATAAGAGCAGTGTAGAGGAAGTCATCTTCACAGCTCAAGCCTTGCAGGGCAGTATGGAGTATCTATTTATTTACAGTGTCTTGTCAATTGTAGGAGGTAAGTGGAAGTGTTAATTAATTTTTATTAATGTTATTCACATTTTTTTGCCAAATGTGTCACTACGAGCTGGTACACTCAAATGTTTCCTTTGTATTATCTGACTGTTGACTTTAAGTCTTTGTAATTTCAACAGATTTGCAGTTATCATGTCACTCATAGTCAATGAAATCAGATGCCATGTGTTTTGCTTGCATATCTGCAATCAATCTACATTGATTCCTTAAATCTATTTGATGTTCCTTCTAAATACTGAGATTTAAAACATTGTAACAAACATGTTAGGTTATCAGGTTCCAGTTTCCACTCTGATAGATTGACTTATTTATTTATTATTGTCTTCATTGTATTTTAAATATGAATATTTCAAAATTAAGAAGGAAAAGTTGTAGACCACCACATATAAACGTGCACACTGTTATGCTGTTGCAATATAGCTCCAATACTATACAATCCTTTGAAAGAAAAAAAAGGCAAAAATACAGCTTAAGAGATTTTTAAGGAAGAATATCAAAGGATATTAAGCGTTGTTTATTAAACTTACACAATCTTAATTTGAAGTGTTTCTCATGGAGAGGACTACACCTACAGTTCCACATGGTTTCTAGACGACCCACACAGTTTTGAGAGTGACTATTAAATCGACACATAGGTCGAGGTGTAGAGGGGCGTTCTGTGTGTTTTTAACATTCTTATGCATGTATGATAAGAGTCTCACAACACCACCGCTTCCTGTTAGAGTCAGAGTCATGTAGCTTTGTTTGTCACAGTGGTTATTCCTGTCTACCTACAACGTTCTAACCACAGGCAAAAGTACTATATCTATCGACCACCTTTAGCGCTCGCTTATGCACGCTGGTGCTTTGAAAGCCACACTTTCCTTTCTGCAGCCCCCCAAAGGCAGTGAAAGCAACGCTATGAGTCAGTGTTGAGTGAGTGGTGTGGAAGACCACAGCTACATCTGCCCCCTTAATCTTCCATATACAAGTGGCATTCTTACACTTTTTGTAAGGGTCCATTGCTACTTACTGGGTCTGACAACAGTGGTTGTGAACCTTGTGTGGAAAGTAGAATATCCCGTAGTGTGGGTTACACTTTGGGTCAGTGATGAGTAAAAACTGGGAGACCGCACACACATTCACCCCCTTAATTTTCCATTTACATGTAGCTTTTTAATGATGCTGCTCTAAGGTTTGGTGATGACAGTATTCTTATGTAAGCTTGCAATTGGAATAGTCAATAGATGTTTTAGGGTTACAGGGGATCTTGGACATATAGGGAACAGTCTGTTTGCAGAAGGTCTGACTATTCTCACACGTAGACCTGCTGTTTATTTTGGAACAGGCCTAATGCAATGTGAGGCATGGAAGAAGGTCCCTGTGGTTGAGGGACAGACACTGAGACTGACCTGCCCAGTAAATCATAACCATGGTGACGATGTAGAATGGAGAAACCCACATGACTTTCTCATGTTCTTCAACAGCAAAAAAGGTAAAACTGCAGATTACAAACACTGTATGTGGTACATATATGACATTACTCATTACAAACTACTGTATGTGGTACATATATGACATTACTCATTACAAACACTGTATGTAGTACATATATGACATTACTCATTACAAACTACTGTATGTGGTACATATGTGACATTGCTTAAGGGGGTAATCTGCATTGTATTACAGAATTGAAATTCAGTTGAACTTTTGACTGTTGTATTTCTGGACTGTGCCTAACCCTAACCCTGTTCATTTATCTTTGTTGATCTGCAGTCTTGAAAGACCCTCGGAGCCACGTGACTTTAACAAAGTCCGTATTTTCCATTTCTGTATCTAATGTCACATTTCAAGACAGAGGCATTTACAAATGTGTACAATACACCAATCATGTCCGCACAAAAAAATATAAAGTATTAGTTGTGGGTGAGTATAGACTTTTTCCTCCCTTTTTAACTAGTACCTGCTGAATTCAGAGACAAAAATTCTTTTAAAACCAGTCCTATGGGCCACAGCATATTAGTTATATTAGTTACTGAATATTACTTACAGTTCAAACTCATTCAGCTCATACGGTGAATGTCTGGTTCTGTGTTCACACTGAATAATGGAGACATTAAACTGCACATCTATGGTGCTTTTTGTCTGAAGTCTGGTTTAAAATGTGGCCAGTTACTCTAATAATAATTTTACAACTAAACTAATTTTGCTGGAAATTTCTAATATCCTAGGTACTCCAAAGCTGGAAAAGACAGAGCATGAAGATAAAACACTTATTAAATGCTCAGCTTCTGCACACGAACATCCACCCAAACTCTCATGGCTTCTGGAGGGAGGTGTAGAGATTGAAAGTAAGCACAGCATCACTCGGACTACATCTGAACATCACCAAACAGAACACTTACTCAGAAATCTGTCTTCAGACTATATATATATATATATATATATATATATATATATATATATATATATATATATATATATATATATATATATATAACATTTAAAAGATATGTGGTGAGTGGGCTTGGACAGGCAGACGTATAACTAAATATCAAAATTTTACCCTGCTGATCCACCTCCACACACCACCAACTCACAAACTACCCGCTCTCAAAAAATACAGGAACAAAGCTTTGTGAGGTCAGTGAAGGACAGCTAATAATAATACAACAAAATTTAAATAAATGGAACAGAAAATACTGTAAACCAAGCTGTAATCGAATCATCTGTGTTTTGTATTTATGTAATGTATATGTTTTGTATTTAATTTAGCTGTAATGTAATCATTTTTGTTTAACATGAACAAAATTTCCATTTTCAATGTACTGATCTAAGCATACAAGATCTGATGAACATCGGACTAAAATGTGTTAAATGAGTTTTCTTTCCAAATTGGCCTGTTATTATACATGGCTCCAGACATGACCTAAGAATGTACCTTCTTTGCTTACAGCTCCCCCAAACTATGAATGGGAAAATGTATCCCAGAGATATACATCAGAAAGTCTCCTGCGTGTGAAGATTCATACGAAAAAAGCAACTGTGAGATGCCTGGTCCTGCATCCTGCTCTACGCAGTTTAATACTGGAGAAGTCCATCGACTTAGAAAACCATAGTGAGTGCACATGACATTTATGAAAACAACACTGGACATCAATGGGCATTTTCTCTTAACTGGGAAATGAAAATTATTAGGGGATTTTATTTGGCCTTCAACTGCAGGGAAAGCACAGTTCTCACATTAGAGTTTCTGGTGGTTTCCGCTTTGCCTTGGCTTTCATCATAAATCACATGAGGACAGAACTTTAACACTTCCTGGTGTTGGAGAAAGTTTATTAAAGGACGAAATAAAGAATTATCGATTTGTGACTATGATGAATGAACATCTCAGTTCATCAATGATATAGAAACATCCTAACAGTTTGTCATTTCTGACAGCTATGGACACAAGCACCCCATGGGAACATTCAGCTACCACACTCGGATTAACGCGGACAGTAATCACTCCCACACTGGTCCCACATATCAGCAGAAAAAGTGAGTATTTTGGAACAATGCCCAGCCAGCAAAATATAAAACCTGATGTAATCATCCCACTTATGTTAAATAACAGTCAGTGGAGACATTCATACCCACATTGGATTAAAATGTTCAAACATTTACAGAAATAATATAGGCATGTTAAACCTCCTCAGAAACTGCTCAGGAATTGTAGTTTACTTGACTGTTGCACCATTCCCTGGTCACCTTTCTGACTGCATGCAGTCCAATAGTAATCTTACATAGACCTAGACTCCATCCCTCATAAACACGTATGAGACGTCTTACAAAGCATTTTAATATCGATTGCTCAAAATTATTTTTAACTTTTTTTTCAGCATCCACTGGCAACCATTCAGAATCAGAAACCACAAATGAACAAGCACCTCGTGTCAGCACCACGTCTCACAACAGCACAAAGGGTAAGATCTGCAAACACAACACCAAAACAATCTCTTATGTTAACACCAAAGCCTAAAACGTTGTTCTTATTTATATTTGAAGACCAGTGTATAAAACTGGTCATTTTTACTGGTATCCAATCTAATGTCTAATATCTAATTGCAGTAAATGAAACAACTGAATCCACAGAGGGTGCTGCAACAAATTTCAGCATAACACCATCAAACATCACTCACGGTGAGAAAGTATACCAGTCTGATGCATACATCACACTCTTTGTAAAAGAATCCAGCTTTTAGACATCAGTCAACCATTTGGACACACCTGACTTTTTTCACCTGACCTTTTTCATAGATCTAAATGTAATTTAGTTTTAAAGACTTTGTAGACAATTTAGAAACATTTGAAATAAACAAAGGGGATGTGTGTTCAAACCTTCGACTTGAAAACAAGGTCTAGCATGCTTGTATGATAAACCTTAACTTAAAATGTGTACATCATTATTTCATCATTATATTTTTCTAATTTAAAAAGTAATCTTAAGCTTTGCATCTACTGGGACATGGTTCAGAAGATAATAACTGATGTGTGCATGTTTAGGAGTTGAAGATAAAGACGGAATGAAACACAATTATGAAAAACAAGAAACAAAGTCACGCGTGTTGGTGCTGCTTGTCACGTGCCTGATTGTTTGCCTGGTTGTGGTGCTTGCCTTTTTCCTGCTCCGCCTCAAGAGGGCGCACGTTGCCTGGAAGAAAGGTAAGAATTCCAGTCTCTCACCAAATGGCAATCCACTGTTATGTGACTTGTCATAGTCGCTAAATATATTTGCTGTATGTTTATGATGACACGAATTGACCCCCCAAATACCCCCTCACCACCACAGAGATTGAAGAGTCTGATCAGTCAGTAGAGAGCAGCAGATCGAAGAGTAGCAATGAAGAGAAGCAGAAACAGGCCCAAGAACAGAGAGTACAAGGTAAAGGTCTCAGGCTGCAACAAAGCCACTGTCACATCAAATATCAATCAGACTGTTTTTGTACAAAGTTCTGAACACTCCTCATTTTCTGTAGGCTTCTGGAACACTAGTTTCACAAAGTACAAAGTGGAGGAAATATCGGAGATTGAGCCAAGTACGATGACTGCTATTGCTGAGAAATCAGTTCCTTCAAATCCACATAAATCCCAGCCCTGTATCAAAGAGACTGAACTTTGAAAGATACAGTTTAATCCAAATCTGTTTACCAAACAGATTCAGTTTCAGTTTGGTTTGTGTGTTGGTGCTACTTTTTTGTGTTTATTTTTATGCTTCTTGTTTTTATATACACATTATATGTGTTTTTTTAGAAATATTATATATTTTTGATAGACAATGAATGTATTTTTATATGGTTTCAATAAATATTTAAATTTGCTCCAAATCTCATCATTTCTCTATTGTAACTTAACTTTGAGTTCATTTTGAGAACACAGGTAAGAATGTCCCATGCCTCAAGTGGATCTGCGAATCTGAATTGGCTTCAGATTTTCATCTAAATCTGCCAATAATAATAAAGCTTTACTCCCACATTTATGTTAGATGGGTTGTATGTGGCATTGAGCTTAATCAAACGTAAACAAATGAATAAACAACTTCATCAAATATGTCTAACTGAAATACGTAATGATATTAATAATGTACTGATGTAAACAACTTATAGGCAAGATGTTCATACAGCAGTTGTTAGTTCTGTAACAATAGGACTGCCAGTAGAATTGACATGATGGCAGATTTGGTATATCTACTGCTAAGTCAGATCATCACTCTCAGAAGACTGGACTGCAAAAAGATGTCTTGAGTAGTGTGTATCATGGGACTGTGCAAAGTGTATTACAAACCAGGCCAGATTTTGGGGAATGATCGTTTATGTGTGAGACTAACAATGTTTTTTATTTGGATTTGGACATTAAATCATTATTTTGAGAAATAAATACCTAGTACTGTTGGCTAGGTGACTGACATTAGGAATCAGATTGTAGTTAGCTAGCTAACCATTCGAGTTAGCAGCTAGCTAACTATTTTTTTTTTCAAACTGAAGATGTGCCTAAAAGAGTTAAGAAGGCAGTGGAAACTAGCAAGCTAATTTTATGAAGTGAATGTTTTTCTATCGGTGAGCCCTTCGTTTTCTGCAGTGAACATTACAAGTCAATGGACTTTGAAAGGACAAGGAAAAATTATCAGATGTCAACCTTGTCTTTGGTAGATGGACCCTAACCTTCTGTCTTTAGTTTTCCGACTTATTCCCATGATAGTGTGGGTTTGTCGTGAGCTATGAAGATTTGATAATTAGTGTCATACTTCCTTGAGTGGTGAGTCATACATTGTGAAATACTTTACTCTGTTTAATCTTTTCAGTTATTTTTCTCCCACTTTAGCCAGGAGCAAGGGAACCTGCTTACCTTTGCTATATTGTACTACTATATTAGTGGAGGCCTATCATATTTCACTTTGGTTTTGTCCGTAATAATTGGCCATTCACTGCTATAAAATGTAGAATATAAAACAGCAGACTGTTTTTTTTACTATCTTATTTATATTTGCTGATGTCCATCTACTTTTTGTCAATAATGGTTGTATGGGTTTATCAATAATTTCACATAAGAAAACATATGTCTCCAGCAAACTCATTTCTATCAAACCTCGTCGTTGCCCGACAGAGACGGCCTTCTAATGGAACTTCTCTTTCCAATTTCGTTTACTCTCTTAATCTTCATAAATTAACGAAATAAGGCCGATTATCAAGCACAAGAAACAGCGGAGTGTAGCATCAGTAACTGTCTTCGTGCAACATGGACCTAGAAAACTGTTCCGTTCCCTATTGCTACACTAAACCTGTCACATAAGGTGAACAGACTCGACTATGTCAAATGCAGTAGTCCATAATTAGTAGTTAATTATACACTATATCGATATAGTGTACTTTGACCTGGAGCACAAGAAAAGTTTTAATGACGGGAAGGTTGAAAAATATATTTCCACAATGTAAAAACCGTTCTACACATTTTATGTACGATACATTCTATAGGAATGTCTCCCAGCATTAAACATAGAAAATAAGCCAAATCCATGTTTGACAGTCGTGTTTTTAATGATTGTTCATGGCAACGAATAATTTTACCCCATGTTGGTAACTCACGTAGCCTAAGCGTATTTAAACCGTCCATTCAGCGTCTAGACATCGTAATTATAACCATTCGAAGTAGATCGCAATCCCTTACATGTGAAAACGTATTGTTTGAGGTATGAAAATGTTACATTTTTTCAGATTTTTATTTTTTAAACCAGCTTCCTCCATTAAGTATTTTCTTGCGGTTCACCCGGACCAATATGACGGACGCAATGACGTATTTGAGCAATGGCATCTATAATCGGCATTCATAATCCTATTTGGACGAGACTGGTTTTGCTTGGCCAAGTGGAGCAACGTAATTTTACTATAGGACGCCTATAAAATTTATGACCAATTCTCACGGGATAAAAAATCTGGGCATAAATGACTGACATGGCTAGTGAGTCGATGTATGAACACCGTCACTGTCACAAAGGCGCATACTGCGTGGCTTCCGCTGATTGCGACAAGAAAACGCAGTTTGTGGGAAATTTCATTTTATGTATATAAAACTTAGCTATACAAATAGATACGTTTATTATAAATAGCGGGTCGAATAAAGGGTCAAAGAAATAAATCCTCACGGAGCTTCATTCTTAAATCTAAAAAGAGATCGACCCAGAAAGAGTACTAAAATACTCAATAGAAAAAAAGGTGTTCAATGGATTCTGTAGCTACTTTACAAAAGACATGTATCACTCACATCGAGGTGGTTTCTCAAAGTACCATTACCAGGAAAGAGTTAAGATTAAGGTTAGGGATAGTCTCTATGCAGCATTTTATAAAACAGCTCTTTAATTTGGTTAGTAATAATATATTTATAAGGAAGAATCCAAATCAAATCGCTGTTTTGTCTATGTTCAGCTGACCACTGATTCTTTACTAATGGAATGGATTTTTTAGATAGCAGCTGCCTTTTATAGTTACATTTTTTAATCCACAATATCTAATCTTTTAACAGAGGTCACATAATTCTGTACAGAGAAATCCTTTGTAATATTGTGATTCCCTTTAAGTAAGGAGGAAATATTTTCTGGAATCCAATCACATAGCTTAAAATCGACATATGGTCTGACAATATAAAATTTCAGAGTGTGTAATAATATGATAATTATCATCAAGTAACTGGTGTATGAATAGAATATTGTTTTTATTCCACATATAAATATACATCTAGAAAATAATGATCTTGCCTTATGAGTAACAGGCTCATTATTCCAAAGCAAAGACTGATATGATGAAAAATTATGCTTGTATATCAACAGAGCACAACCTTGGAGAGTCAAATCTCTAGTCAACCAGTTATGATTAGAGTAAAGTTTGATTTGTTCGTATTTCAAGGATCTTTAGAGATCTTTAATATCATTATATGAAGTTGAAACCATATTATCAAAGGTGTGGCCCAGATTGTAAAAAAGCAAAGTATAAAATATTAATTTGTGGATGATCATGTCAAATGCCTTCTGAAAATCAAGAAACATTATACCACAGTTAGTTCCGACCCTACAATGTGATTGGCTGAGAGGCGATCTAGGAGTGCCAATATTACATGTTATAGCACTGTAACCGAAGCTCTCCATGTATTACTCCGCCACATACAGGTAACCTAGCAACGAAGCGGCGTTTACAAGCCAAACCGCGCAACTACAAACAAGTATCAAAAGTATCAAAATGAATTACACGGATTTAATTAAATCTATTGGCTTCGAAACCATTTGTTTCGATCTGAAACTGGAGGATGACGTTATAAATGACCAGCCTGATTCCTCCAATGAGCCTCCAAGGTTTGTCATGCTTACAAATAATGATTTGGATGAGCTGGAAATGCAGAAAAACGAAATTAATACCGTTAAACAAACGTCCTGGGCTCTTAACGTATTTACATCCTGGTTAAAGAGCAACAACACTGCAGTCGATTTTAGTATTATCAACAAAAATGAAATGAATCAGCTTTTACGACGTTTTTATGGATCCGTCAGAAACGTGAAGGGAGAGTTATATGGCATCAGCAGCTTCGTTGGTTTAGAGCTGGACTGAACATATACCTGAACGATCAGCCGTGGATGGTCAATAATTGTACTTTATTTTTAATAAATACAACTTTATCAACAGTTGTTTTTGTGTATATTTACCTCTATAATATTTATTGGGTAAGGCTGTTCGAGTGTTGTGTAAGTTTAGCAGCCATTGAATGGAACTATTTTAACTGGCGGAGTGTTTTTAACCAAACAGGTCGTATTTTCTCGTCCTCTTTTACTCAAAATCTTTCAATAAACAGCGATAATGGAACTGTGGTATAATCGCAATAATACACTCGAGGTTCGTGCTATAACGGGTAATATCGGCACTGCTGTGCTGATCTACGGCACTCGGCCTGCGGCCTCGTGCCTACGACCGCAGCACAGCAGTGCCGATATTACCCGTTATAGCACTCCCTCTCGTGTATTATTGCGTCAGTATGAAGGGTTGCCTTCTAATATTTCACAATAATGAACGAGGGCCATTATCAAATGACGCAATAATACACGAGAGGGAGTGCTATAACGGGTAATATCGGCACTGCTGTGCTGCGGTCGTAGGCACGAGGCCGCAGGCCGAGTGCCGTAGATCAGCACAGCAGTGCCGATATTACCCGTTATAGCACGAACCTCGAGTGTATTATTGCGATTATACCACAGTTCCATTATCGCTGTTTATTGAAAGATTTTGAGTAAAAGAGGATGAGAAAATACGACCTGTTTGGTAAAATACTCCGCCAGTTAAAATAGTTCCATTCAATGGCTCGCTGCTAAACTTACACAACACTGGAATAGCCTTACCCAATAAATATTATAGAGGTAAATATACACAAAAACAACTATTGATAAAGTTGAATTTATTAAAAATAAAGTACAACAATTATTGTCCATCCACGGCTGATCGGATGTTCGTTCAGGTATCTGTTCAGTCCAGCTCTTAAACCAACGAAGCTGCTGATGCTATATAACTCTCCCTTCACGTTTCTGACGGATCCATAAAAACGGCGTAAAAGCTGATTCATTTCATTTTTGTTGATAATACTAAAATCGACTGCAATGTCATTGCTTTTTAACCAGGATGTAAATATATTAAGAGCCCAGGACGTTTGTTTTACGGTATTAACTTCGTTTCTCTGAATTTCCAGCTCATCCAAATCATTGTTTGTAAGCGTGACAAACCTTGGCTCATTGGAGGAATCAGGCTGGTCATTTATAGCTTCATCCTCCAGTTTCAGATCGAAACAAATGCTTTCGAAGCCAATAGATTTAACGAACTCCCTGTAATTCATTTTGATAATGTTGCTGCTTGTTTGTAGTTGCGCTGTTTGGCTTGTAAACGCTGCTTCGTTGCTAGGTTACCTGTTTGTGGCGGAGTAATACATGGAGAGCTTCGGTTACAGTGCTATAACATGTAATATCGGCACTCCTAGATCGCCTCTCAGCCAATCACATTGTAGGGTCGGAACTAACTGTGGTATAATGGATATTATTAGAAATATGGTGACCCATAAACCCAGATTGACTTTGGTAATAGTGTCTAAACCTGATTTAAGGCATGTAGACAGAACAGATGCAATGATCACATAGTATTCAGCAACATAATAAGACACCAGTTGTCAATCAACAGACTGTCATTATTTGATCTGTGTGTAATGCAAGGGAACTGATCTCACTCTGGAAAGGAATGTAGCTCCGGTTTCGGTCAATCGATGAAAGGCACTTTGGGGCGCGGGAAAGTGTATGAACCAATGACAGGTCTGCTTCTTTTTCCTACAGAGGGTGGGGACAAGGAAGTAGTGTCTCATTTTCTCATTGGTGTTGACGACGTGTTAGTTACCTAAAATGTGATTGGTTTAGGTACCGGCAATATATATACTTGTTCTGGAACATTCGGTCCTTCTCTTAAACGCCGAGGTAAGGCAGGCAGCGCCTCAGTACATCTCCCGTTTTCATCGACCGCCGTTAAATTTATCTTGGTGAGTATATGTATAATTGTTGCATTTATTGTCTATGTATAAATGTAAGTATAAAGCCCGTCGTGTTCATAGCCGTTATTTTATGTTTTGTGAAAGAATATAGCAAAATCCTTGACTTTGTTCAATAACTAACCTTTAACCCACGGTAGTTAGCGTTAGTTCTACAAAATAAGCATCACTCACGTCCATAGATTGATCTAACATCAGTTAACGTTAGTTCGCCTATATTAATATCGTCAGTGCAGTTTTCAGTTGGTTTTAACGCGGATCTAGCCGGCGAGGGGAAGCTAGCTATCCTGGCCATCACCGCACCGGATGTGGCCGTATAGCGAGGTTAACAAAGAAATTAGCGCTAGATAAAGCGAACACGCAGGCCAAATGTGTGTTGGCAAGCCAGGTAGCTACTACATTTTGCGTTTTGGTAGAAAAATGTCGTTACTTTAGGATGTTTCGCCTGACTTAATTTTTATATTTCTATATATATATTATTTTATATTTTTTTTCCTCGATGTTTGTTCGATTAGGCTAGCGCTCGCTACCGTGTAACAATGCAAAGAAAAACCAGTCTGTACAATGGCACTTCAGTATTCAATGTTTTAATATGTCCGTTAAATTTAAAGGATATGTTACTCGGTTGTGGGGTCTTTGAACTCCCATTAACTATTTGGGTAGTAATCACTGCTAAGCAGCTTGCTTTATGGCTAGCTAGCTAATTCTATAGATGGCGTAAGGCTGAGTAATTTCTAGAAGCCCAACCCACGTGTTCTTAACGCATCCGCTCCTGGCCATGTGGTTGGCCTTACATGGTGCCATTTTGATTTTGGGCTAGAGGCTCAGCTACTTAAATGGCTAATTAAATGTTATTTATTGTGGATTAAGCGAATACATTAATACAGATATTTAAATGTAGCACTCAAAATTGCAGTGAATTACACATGGTTTCCAAAAACAGGGTGTTGGCTGCCTTTCACTACTGTACAGTAACTACAAATTACTTTATGGAATCTGCTGAGAAAAATTAGGAGATTTAAAATGTATTTGTAATATTTCCATTGTTCCAATAACACTTATTTTACACACAGGCACAATGTCTAAGGGACCAGCTGTTGGTATTGATCTGGGGACCACCTACTCCTGTGTTGGAGTGTTCCAGCATGGAAAAGTTGAGATTATTGCCAATGACCAAGGAAACAGAACCACCCCAAGCTATGTTGCCTTCACCGACACTGAAAGGCTGATTGGTGATGCTGCCAAAAATCAAGTTGCCATGAACCCCACCAACACAATCTTTGGTCAGTTGACTTGCCTCTTTATTTTCAGTATTTGTATGTTTGAAAGTCTGCAATTGATGTTTGTTCCTGTCACTTCTTGTTTAATTAGAAGGCTACCAGTTGCAATAAAGTGGGTTACATGATAAGATAAAACTAAGTAACCACATGATATGGTGTCCTTGCAGATGCCAAACGTTTGATTGGTAGAAGATTCGAGGACACAGTGGTTCAGTCAGACATGAAGCACTGGCCTTTCAAAGTGATCAGTGATGGTGGGCGGCCCAAAGTGGAGGTAGAATATAAAGGAGAGAACAAAAACTTCTATCCTGAGGAGATCTCCTCCATGGTCTTGGTGAAAATGAAGGAGATTGCTGAGGCCTACCTCGGAAAGGTAAATTCTATTAAACTTTTGGTTATACTTTCACGATTTTCAGATTCTCTTCCATGTTCCTAAGTATCTCGTTTGTTTTTACAGACCGTCACTAATGCAGTGATAACAGTGCCAGCTTACTTTAATGACTCTCAGCGTCAAGCCACCAAAGACGCCGGCACAATTTCTGGTCTGAATGTGTTGCGAATCATTAATGAACCTACTGCTGCTGCCATTGCATATGGCTTGGATAAAAAGGTTGGTCACATGCACATATATAAATATCTAAGTCCAGGGGAGTAACTGCAGTGTAATGTAACAAATTATGTAGATAATTTTGGCGCTACATAATTTATCAAACTTGTAGAGAAGTACATGGTTTCTATAGCAAGAGGATCTTTCAGACAGAGGTCCTTCAACTGCAAGCAAAATGCTTTGAACAGCTGAGACCCTTGGTCTGATATAGTATAGTTCTCTAGAAACCTTGTACTTCACTGATTTTGACTTTTTATAATACAATACACTACTTCCCAAACTTGTCAAAAGGTTTTTATTCTTTCAAGATATAGTTTGCACAATAAAAATTGCCACTCGATTTCGCTGTGATGAAGTTGATTCCTGCCATTCGTAGTTTCCACCAGAGGTTGCAAAACCAAAGATGGCCCAAGTACCTTCCTTGGATGTCTGAGCGAAATTGTTATCCCTTTTTTTGTAACAAACCACCCCACCCCCTGCTGGGTTTGTAATGGGTCTTTCCTTCTAATTGCCCATAGGTTGGTTCCGAGAGGAACGTCCTCATTTTCGATCTTGGTGGTGGCACCTTCGATGTGTCTATCCTCACAATTGAAGATGGCATTTTTGAAGTGAAGTCAACTGCTGGGGACACTCACCTGGGAGGGGAAGACTTTGATAACCGCATGGTGAACCACTTCATTGCCGAGTTTAAGCGCAAGCATAAGAAGGACATCAGTGACAACAAGAGAGCCGTTCGCCGTCTGCGCACTGCCTGTGAGAGGGCGAAGCGCACCCTGTCCTCCAGCACTCAAGCCAGTATCGAGATCGACTCCCTTTATGAAGGGGTTGATTTCTACACCTCCATCACCAGAGCCCGCTTTGAGGAGCTCAACGCAGATCTCTTCCGTGGGACCCTGGACCCAGTAGAGAAGGCTCTCCGTGACGCCAAGATGGACAAGGCTCAAATCCATGACATCGTCCTGGTTGGTGGTTCCACTCGCATCCCCAAGATCCAGAAGCTTCTGCAAGATTTCTTCAATGGCAAAGAACTCAACAAGAGCATCAATCCTGATGAGGCTGTGGCTTACGGGGCAGGTCAGTTACAGTTCATAATCAGTTTTTTTGGTAATTTAGTCTCGCTGTGATGAAGTTGATTCCTGCCATTCGTAGTTTCCACCAGAGGTTGTAAAACCAAAGATGGCCCAAGTACCTTCCTTGGATGTCTGAGCGAAGTTGTTGGTCTTCAAAGTGGGTTTTGTCCTTCCAAAGATGCCTATTTATTTGTTTGTTTATTCCTTCAGCTGTCCAGGCTGCCATCCTCTCAGGAGACAAATCTGAGAATGTCCAGGATCTGCTGCTGCTTGATGTCACTCCTCTGTCTCTTGGAATCGAGACAGCTGGTGGAGTCATGACTGTTCTCATCAAACGCAACACCACCATTCCAACCAAACAGACCCAGACGTTTACCACGTACTCCGACAACCAGCCTGGTGTGCTGATTCAGGTGAGAACGGTTTCATTTGGGACAGGGTTGTTAATTGGTTTCGCTGTGATGAAGTTGATTCCTGCCATTCGTAGTTTCCACCAGAGGTTGAAAAACCAAAGATGGCCCAAGTACCTTCCTTGGATGTCTGAGCGAATTCGGATTATATGAATTGTTAATTGAAGCATTTGTGCAGATGGTTAACAACTTGATGCTTTTCAGGTCTATGAGGGTGAGCGTGCCATGACAAAGGACAACAACCTGCTGGGCAAGTTTGAGCTCACTGGAATCCCCCCAGCCCCTCGTGGAGTTCCCCAAATTGAAGTCACCTTTGACATTGATGCTAATGGCATCATGAATGTCTCTGCTGTCGACAAGAGCACTGGCAAAGAGAACAAGATCACCATCACCAACGACAAGGGTGAGTGCAGCAAGCGTCCTGCCCCATCTGTACTATGGTTATAATGTATGCACAAAGATCTGTGCTCTCCAGTTTCATTGTCTAAAGGACTCTGGACTCTGTCCTTTTCTCCACAGGGCGTCTCAGCAAGGAGGACATTGAGCGCATGGTGCAGGAGGCTGAGAAGTACAAGGCTGAGGATGACGTGCAGCGTGACAAGGTGTCTGCCAAGAACGGCCTGGAGTCCTACGCCTTCAACATGAAGTCCACTGTGGAGGATGAGAAGCTACAGGGCAAGATCAGTGATGAGGATAAACAGAAGATCCTAGACAAATGCAATGAGGTCATCAGCTGGCTTGACAAGAATCAGGTATATTTTATTGCAAACCATTTGGCTTGATTTGTAGAGGGTATACAAGTAACACTTGAGTTGTTGTAAATCAAATGTATTGGTCTTCACAGACTGCAGAGAGAGAGGAGTATGAGCACCAACAGAAGGAACTGGAGAAGGTCTGCAATCCCATCATCACCAAACTGTACCAGAGTGCTGGGGGCATGCCTGGGGGGATGCCTGATGGCATGCCTGGGGGATTCCCAGGAGCTGGTGCTGCACCTGGGGGAGGATCTTCTGGCCCAACCATTGAGGAGGTTGATTAAGCCATTCCAAACACTCTACCTCCGAAGCAACGTGTACGGTCCTTACCCTCTGTAGTAGCTTTCCTCTAAAACTCTGACATGGTCTCAGGGTTTTGGTTGGGTTTCTGCTATAGAGTGAATACAGATTAAAAAAAATAATGGACTAGTGGTGAAATAAGGAATCACTTTACACCAGGGAACAGGTTTTTCTACTTGAATGTTGCACAATGTCAACTTGTGGAATTTTTTCATAAAGCCTTTTTGGCAACAGCCATGTTTTATGCCTTCTGACTGATCACAAATAAAAGTACCTACCCATTCTTGTCTGTATATTATTTCTGAATTTATAAGCTCCTTCCTTCATATACATGAACATTTTCAAACAAATACAATGTTTTAATGGGTGCATAATTAAGTCAGCTGGAAGCTCAGTACACCTCACCCAGCTCGTTAGAATGGGGCAGAGACGTGTACTTTCATAGCGTTTGTACGAAAAAGCAGCTTGTTAAAATTGTACGTCGCACTCTACCTTGATACTTTTGTCTAAGTCGTTTCACAGTAGGAAACGGTAGAATAATCCACGAAAACCGTGATTTCGTATTTTGGTTGAATTAACCCGCAGGTCGGTTCCGTTTCCGACTTCACAGCCGTTCAACGCTCACGTGAAAACGTTGCCTTGGCAACGCCTGAAGTAAACGTCGCTTCGGCTGAGGTGTATAAGTGCTAATGTTTCTCACCAGACGGCTTGTTGGCGTTAACTTAATACATTTTGATACGAGTTGCCTTTTAATCGAGGGTATAATTTTTTTTCTGCGGTAAGACCAAAGCCTACTTCTAACATTACGCCTGAAGTCATAAACTAGGTTGGCAAACTCGCTCTCGACTAATGGTTTGTTAGCACTAACGTAGCTAAACCGGTAGCTAGCTGACTTATTTAGCTTGTAAATGTTTCCGTCTAGTTGTTGGACTCGCTCGCTTTTAATGTAATACCAGCATCCCAGCCCAGTTTTATAGAGTTAACTAGCTAACAACGGAGTAATTCTGGCTCATGACATCTTGAAAACTGCATCACTACCGTGATGGGAGACGCGCCTCGACTCCGGGACTCTCTGGACTCACACACCCAACGCTTGTTGCAGGAACAGGCGCATCGGCCAGAGCGCCAGGACTTATCGGACGAGGCCGGCGACAAACGTGTTTCTGGTGCAGACGCGCCCATGTCTTATGTGGAGGTGGAGAGCTCTCAGCCCGAGGACTTGTGTGGTTTATACAGCAGCTCTGAATCTGAACGGACACTCCCAGCAACACAAGCGGCCCTCACCGCCAGATACGTGCACAACAAAACAAACACACTGCCGAGGTAGCTTCAGTGACCAACAGATGTAGCTCAGTGTCAGTGATCAACCATCACGTTCTCTTTCGTTTTTAGCTTTTTAAGTTACATAAACTAATTACCAGGAAGAATACACATTCTCTGACGTCTTCAGCTCATACATTCATATGATGGACATGTTTTACCTTACAATTACCTTACAATTAAACATATTCATTTTGTTTTAGTTTATCAGCAAATTACAAGTTTTGAGACAATAAAGGAAAGCATAATAAATCCTAAATATTATTGCAATTCTCAACATATCAACGTAAATGCCCCATTGAGCGTAATCTAGTAGGCCTATATTGTGTCATCAGTAATGGATGTGAGAAATTAGGCTGTCTAAAATATACTGAGTAAACAATGGGAAAACCTGACATAGAATAGATCACTCTTGAAACGATAAGACCCTTTTATTGTAGAGCAGCCCAGGAAACATAATTGAAATGATTAACAGCTTGTATTCTCTCGGCTAATAGATAATGGCAGTCTTTGAAAATGATGTCCGAGTACGTGCATTTTAATTTAGTTGAAAGACCTCTAATTTTGGTACTTTCCATATAAGTATGCTCATTTAAAGGAAATTAGATTTTTATTCTGTGGGAGGTTATCACAATAAGGCCTCATTCTGAAGCCCATTAAAAAAGCAGATGCTTTGTTGTGCTTTAAATAGGAAGCCATTCTGTGCTGTAGAAACACAGATGCTGGAATCTGAAGTGTTCACTGCGTAGTCTGTATCAGCTCCTCCACCTTCACCCTGGTTTTGCTCACTAAACATGATGATAACTCTTACTGACCCCATCTGCCCCCCCCCCCCCCCCAAAAAAAAAACAAACAAACCGAAAGAGGCATTTGTCTTATTTAATTTAGTTTGCATTCATAGCTGCTCAGGTAAAAGCCACTTAACACTTGGATAGTTTTAATGTAAAGACTGTGGCACAAATTATTGAATTCACTGAGTTCATAATTGGAACTGAAGAATATATAGTCTATATAATGTTTTCAGAATTATAAATATATGTATACATAATATATCCTCATTCAAATGAATGGTGCATTACATTATCTCTGGTATTACTAGAGAATCCTCAGGGAGACAGAAGTCTTGAAATAAGCAAAAAGAGTGCACAGGGTGAAACTAGATTTCATTTTGGTGCAGCTCAAAAAGCTCTGAGAGGGTTTTCATATGATAAGGAGCTTCCACAGCTGTGAGCCTACACTGCATTCTCAAGCTCGTTTTCCCGAGTCATTACAGAGTCGTTCCCTGCCCTCTTGCCCTCGTTGGCTGAAGAGCCATACACCTCGCCATCGCTGTATTTTGGCATCATGAGATGTGAAATGCATCTTGTCGTATTCAGAGGTGTGCAACAAAGAGGCACTCTTCTAATTATTTTAATGAGATCTTTTCATCCAGTGATGCAAGGAACACATTAGGTAGTAATTTCAACCTATTTTATACCCTTGAATCAGCCATTTCCAAAACTATGCCCCAATTGTAGTCTCAAGACCCTTAGACATTTGAGGCTATGGTAGGGAAACACGCAGATGATGTTACATCAGGCAAAAGAAATGTGAAGTATAACCTATATGATGGGCTCTATCTTTTCCCTAATGTTTGTTTGCATGCACATACTTACTTTAATGATTGTGAACATTTGGCTTTTTCTGTGTCTACATCAATATAACTTAATAGATAATAATGAACGCTATAAGTCACTATTCAATAAAACCAACCAACCAACAAAGAAACAACCAAAACTCCACTATAGGTCAACTTTACTTCCATGTTGTCCTCGTAATGACATGTCCTTTTCTTACGTTTCAGGCGGAGCCCTCCTGGGGATGAATATGCTGATTTACGCTATGATCCAGACTGGAGGAGGAATCTGCCAGGGGCACAGCTTCTGTGCAAGGACCAGAAGAGTGTTCCCCAGTACTCCTGCACTGAGTCAGAAGACACAGCTGCAAGAGGGAGATGTGATTATGTAGTAGTCAGTAACCCTGTAGAGGTGGACATAGTTCAGCCCAGTCTCCCTTCTTTTCTCCTACACCCACAGCAGGGCCAGTTCAGCCATGAAGACACAACAGTGTCGCTTCGGCAAAGTTTCTCTTCCTGTTCGGAGAGCACCCCACGTTTTAATTCCGACGGGGCTGTGAAGGTTGGGTACAGTGGCTATCAGAGCACAGCTGAAGTCCTGCCCTGTTCTCCTGCACAACAGACACAGCAGAAGGAGAGTAACGAGCACTATAATGGAGAGGAACCAAGCAACGGTCCAGGCAAGCCGAGCAGTATAGCCCCACACTCTGGGAAGGCTGCACAAGGCAAGCCCACTGTGGACATGGTGGAGCGAAATAAAGCAACCTTGGGTCTGAAGAGTCATAAGGAAGGGTACTACCTGAAGGCCTTTGGGTTTAGAGGACAGAGACCGGATCATCCAAAGGTTTGTGTTTACCTGAGGCTTTTCTGATCATTTCTGATCTGTAGTCTGAAAACAACCTTTAGTTTGATTTATGATTGATTGCATACAAAAAGATTCTGTCCATCTTATGGATGGATCCAGACTTACTCAGGCCAAAAAGTTGCAAAATATTTTCTGTTTGTTTCGAGCTGGTGGTCAGAGAATTCATTTTCTCAGTTAGCCACTAGAGGGCGCAATAACACAGCACAAAGTCTCAGTTTTCTCAGTCATCCTCCTATTTCTATGCTGTGTTCTTTTTCAGTGCTTTTTTCGTTATCATTTGAAAGAATAAAGCTAGAATGAATTAAAAAACTAGGCTGACAGTTAGCCAGACTGTGTGAATACATGGTTGAAAGGGTGTGTGCTTCTTAACAAATACAATTATGGGTTTCTGATATTTATGGCAGAATCACATTTTTCATTCTTCTGCTAAGATATTATTTTAAAGTATTTTGAATAATACTTTATGACTTTTGATATTATTAATACCTCTCTGCTCTAGTTTTGTATTATTTGCATATACTTGAACCTCATGCAGCTGTTAAGCGGATGTATAATTATTTTCTAAAGCAGTTTCCCCCCAGAAACAGTTTTTTGGTTCAGGAAACCTCCTTTGTAGTCTATTGTAAGCAGATGTCCATATTGTTTGCTCTTAGCAAATGTGCCATATTTGATATATCCTGATGTGCATCATTGCTCTTTTTAAAATCTGAATGTGTAAGTGACCTTGCTATTGTGCTAGGCCCATACTAAACGAGAGCAAGCAGCCTAATCTAACGGTGGCTCGCAAATTAATTTGGTGGAGACTGGGGGGCAGACTAGGGAAAAGGAAGCCTGTCTGGCTATGTAGTGCCTATTATGAGTTGATCTGCACAACAGTGGCTATTAAGAACATCAGAGAGGCATGGTTACCAATAGGCTCTCAGCTATCAGTGCACCTGGCCCTGCCGTGTAATTGGCAGGCTTCTGGCTGTCTGTGCACACTACATGAGGATTTGCTACATTTCAGGCCTTTCCTGGCCCATCTGAGCCCAAACCTACCGTAATGTCTCATGTCAGCTGCATTAGCATAGTGAAGAGCTGTTAGCATTGTGACATGGTAAACAGAGTGAGGGCTTCCCCTCTCTAAACTCCACACTGCAGCGCCATGGTCCTGCATGTACCAGGTAAGCTTTAAAGGGGCTTGTTATGGTCTAAAGTCCCTTTACCTACCTTGTTTTCTGTCATCAGAACCCATAATAAAGATTGACTTGGATAATAAGAATTTCATTACTGTGCTGAAAAATGAGGATAGTTTTGTGTTTGTGTTTTTTTTTGTTTGTTTTGTTTTGTTTGGTTTTGTTTTTATTTGGTTTTGTGCAATGCAGAAGAAAGATCACAAGACATGCTGAACATTTATCATGTGTCCATCTATCAGACCTTATATTCTCATATTTGCCCTTCAACATGCTTTATTTGTTTATTTATTTATTTATTTTCTTTTCAAAAGAAAAAAAAAGGATCCCATCAAATCACATCACTTTTGGCATCATTATCGAGCCTCTCAGAGCATGCTGTTGGTCCCTTTAGAAAAGCTCCTGTTTGCTCTCTGACAGGCTCCTTATTCCTGATAATTAGCTATGTTATTAAATGTACAAAATCTTATAATGTGGCAACTTTGTGGCTGTGAGTAGGGGGTGGTGCTGATGCCCCTGCACAGGCTCCTTTGATAAAGACAGAAGTAGCAGAGCAATCTTCTGCCATTGCACTCAGCCGGAGTCCCTCGTCATCTCCCAGACCCTCACTTCAAAGCCAGGAACATAATGTACAATCTCTTAATAGCTCTAGACCGAGACTCCGCAGCTCTCTGCCACTGTACACCCTGCCTCAGTGTAAACACCTAATCAAGATTGCCTGGGCGGCCACAATAGCAACCAAATGCAATTCAAGAACTGCAGGCCTTTGAAGTCCTCATTGCAAAAGCTGTGTTTCTCAGTCTTGAGGAAAATGGCAAGCTCAGATCGCCTGACTTTGTTGTGCCTCATCTCACCCCAAGAGGCAATTATGGACCCCAATTTAGCAGAATAGATATTACACAGCTTATGAAGCTCAAAATGCAATTTTGTTTGATCATTTTCGCAATTTGATTGAGATTATTAAAATGGTGGACAAAAGGCAGTGGCAGTGACTTGGGCAGAGGCTGTGGCCTTCTTCCACAGGGAGGCCAGGAAGTTCACCACACACACACTCACACACACACACACCCCTGCTACTGTACAATGGCTTCAGGGCACAAAACACACTAGATGCGTCAAATGCAGGGAAGCAGATACACACCTCTGCCTGTTATGTCTAATTTTGTGATATTGCCATTGACACACACAGCATTCTTTGGTTTCATTATGATTACATATTATGAGAAACATTGAAAATTACGTAATATGTTTTAAATATTAGGTTGTGTTCATATTCCCAATGCTCAATTAATTTTTTTCCAGATCCTTCCTTGCTTGCTTCCTTAATGATTCACATTAGTGTTCGCAAATGATTAATGGCTGTCATTAATGTAAACAAACATCAGCCCTGAAATGTTTGTCTGCACACATTTAATAATGTCACCTGCATGGTCTGCCTGTGTTGCATGAAATGCAACAAAAATGTCATTTTTGAGTTTATCATTGCAGTACTGCTGAAAGGTGCAGACTAGCAATCATCATCACAAACATTTGTTCTCAAGGTGGACTCATAGTTCATTTATCTGTTCATCATTAAACACTTTGGATAGCCGTCATCTAAAAAACATGCTACACAAATAAACTTAAAGCAAGACAATGGGAAAGGGCCAGATACATTGATGCTGCTGTTTTAGCAGCTTGGAACCTCCATGTTGATTTAAGTGTGGGTGTGGAGGTTTAAATAATATAAACATGAAACTTAGTATATCAAATGTATTACCTGTTCCATGGATATATATATATATATATATATATATATATATATATATATATATATATATATATATATATATATATATATATATATATATATCCAATAAATGACGACATATCCAGGGGACTTTGGATAATATGCAAAATAGAATTTTGTTTTCACACACCTCTGAACACAGCCTTTAGCCTTAGACACGGCTTAACCGTTTTCACTACCAATATATATTTTACTTGAGCTATTTGTGGCCTGTTGTTAATTTCAAGTGTGCTGACACGCTGCCTGAATAGATAGATGCATACAGATATAGGTGATACATACATGCGTGGGTGCACGAGTATCTGGGGGCCGACTCCCCTCTTTGTTCCATTGCCCTGATAAACAAACGTGCTCCTTTTCCTTTGCATGTGGCCGGCAGCGGAGGCAGTGCAGAGACCAGCTCCCCCTGCATTCCTGGCCTTTCAGCCAATAGATAGGCCAGCATGGCTGCCTGTTTATTGATGGATATGTTACAACTTGATCCACTCACTGCAGCAATGCTCCCCTTCGACCCTCCTCCTGTTCAGACTTTTAGAATTAGCCGCATTCATTCAGGGACTCCTCAAGGCGTCGATACCATCGATCAGGACGGAATGTCCTCAGCAGCCAAAGTGACTCCCAAGTTTACTAAATGATTTTCATTACAGTATTAGCAGCAGATATGCTCTCCCTGAATGGGTGCATTAGGAAAAGTGAACAGAGTGGATTGATGTAATGTGGGTGTATACAGACACTTATCCTCAAACTGCTGTGAAAGGACTGTTATAAAGGGGATCAATAGGCCTTCAAACCAGTGTCAGAGACAGGTGTGGTGAATTCAGTACATAAATAATTAGTAGTAGTAGAAAATATAGTCCAATTATCAGATGTATGCATTAAAAACACTGTATGGTTACCACATGTAAATGTATTTTTCACATGTATTTTAGGTTCTGTATATGTAAGCATGTTATGCTTGGAGAAGTCATAATTCCAAGCAAGTAAGCTAAGCTTGAATAAGGAAAAGAGGTGTTCACTGAGATAGATGAATGGATATGGTGAAACTGTAGTGTGCATTAGTCATGCAGTAACTCTCCATATGTTCTCCAATTGTTCTGTAGTGCTTATCTGTTTCTGTCACAGTTTGTGTCCTTTCTCTCTCTCTCTCTGATCTTTCTTCTCGTTTCCTCTTTTGCATCTCTGCAGCCCCCAGAGCTCAGTGTGGACACTGGGGGGACTCACTTCCAGGGACGCCATGACAACACTGTAGATCCAGAGCTCATGCGGATACAAAAAACTCCAAAACTGAAGGTAGGACCCCTCACTCTCGTTTTATTGATTTCATCCACTCCCCCCCCTCTCTCTCTTTCTCTCTCTCTCTCTCTCTCTCTCCCTTCCTCCCTCCCTCCCCGTCTTTCTCTCTGTAGATGTAGGTGGGGCTGCTTGGCACAATCCATTGCCCTAATGCATAACTGTCAGCAAGGGCTTCCTCTCAAGATGAAAATGTCTGCACAGTGGTCACACTGTCACCTGGGATTTCATTTCCACCATGATGGACGCAATTTCTGATAGAGTTGTTCAGGCACAATGGAGCCTCTGAAACGTCTTGAAAAGGAGCCGGCGCAGCAGAGAGAGGGGAACAGAGGAGCATCATTATTTTGAGCACTTGAACGGTCACCCTAATGCTTGCAGGCAGAGGAGAGTAAATATTTTCCCATTAGAATGGTGAAAGCTGGTGTTGGCTAAATCAGTGGCATTACATGCTGCGACACAGCCCCAGACCTCCCCGAATCACACAGGACAGAGCACTGTGCATGCCAAGCCTGCAGTAAAAAGCATTAGCTGCATGCCCAACTCCTCCTATGCCCAGGACAATAGTTGTGAGGCTGCTGTCGTATAAATATTTCTGCACAATAGAATGGAGTATTCTAGCTCCAGTCTGGGTCTGAATCATGGTGCATCTTGTTCTCTAAGCTAATTTCTGATCTGATTAATTTAGACACAGGATCTTTTATCTTCTGTTGAAAAGACATATATTTAGGATCCTGATCATATTTGTTGAAATTATTTTATTCATGCTAATATTGAATCTTTTGTGTCATCAAATGTAGGTTTTTTGAAGATTATTGCCCAATTAAGAATAGGCTAGTTAATGGTCACTTCAAGTGCACTGTACAAAGCGTGGCATCTTCATAACACACACAAACTAATAACCAGTGGAATGTTTTACTTAGAGTGTACTGAAAAGCATGTAAAGTGAATTTTCTTAATGTGTACCCAATTATAATAGATCCACAAAGAGGGTAAGAGGTCAGAGAGACCCAGTGCTCAGATCCACAAGTCCGGACCTGGGGTCCACATGCTTCATCCTGTGGAAGGGTGCGCTCCAGGGACAGGTCAGCGAGCACCATCTCTTGCTGAACACCGGATGCTCGCTCCAGCCGACCCAGTCAACATCTCCCATCTACCACGTCACCAGCCGTTACCTGGAACTTCAGCGATCCCCATCAACATCAGTGCCAACGCCCTGGCCAATACTGCAGAACCTTCCCTCAATGGCCCACAGCACGAGCAGATCATTTCACCTGCCCGCTCTCCTCCGTCATGGTGGAGGTCTGGGCTTGATGGATATAGCTTACCTTCCATAAGTCCTGCCAGTGATATAGTGGGACCAATGGGCCCAGCCCAGAACCACCATAAGGGCAGAAACCTTCTCCAAGGCACTGGCAGAAAGTTGTCTGGTGCACCTGAACTAATTGAGGGGACGACGGTCATTAATAACAATAGCATCAGGTTTGTTATCCCCATTCGAACCTATTCAGTCATGTTTCTAACCACCTAGCTTTAGCATGATTAATGCTAGTTAAGTTCTAAGCAATATTGTATTATTAGTCTTCTTGCAAAGATTTGTGTCTTTTTTTAAGGACTTCTCCTATATGGCCAGTGTTTGAAGAAATATCTAACGTCGATGCTCCTGCGATTGAGCTATTCGATGAAGACAGTGGACATTCTGATTATGCGCTCCCAACATACAAAGGAACATATGCAGTGCTGCCCCCTATTGGTGTGCCCATTGCCAGTGACACAGGGCTGTGCAGGGCCAGAACAGTACCTGCAGTGACTGCTATACCAAGGAGCAAGTCTGAGGGATACCTTGCACAGCTGGAAAAACAGAGGCAACTTAAGCCCCCGACAACTTATAAGGTGCGTGTGTGCGTGCGTGCGTGTTTTAATCTGATGATAGGAAATATGGGAGGGATTTTTCTTTATTCCCTATATGAGGCTGAATCTAATTCTATCTGGTAAATGACAAATGTAATTTTGTGGAATTTACCTGTAGATGTTTTTGCTTATTATGGACAATATGGACAGTAAAGATAGTTTCAATGATAAGGATACATTTATAAGCAGGTAATAAATATATTTTTAATTACCCAATGCTCTACATTGAAAATGGCGTCAAAGTTAAACTCATAACTGCCATAGCACAATTTAGCACCTGTCTATACCCATGTCAGGGATATGATTGTTATGGCAGTTTGTAGTTCTGTAGGTTAATTGCATAAGTAAGTAAGTTAATCAAAGATGCTGTTCATTATTTTGCCGTGATGATATAAGGGGTGGCCACTGTGATGAATGCTGTGATGAATTAAAGGCTCAGGTGATTAAGTGCTGTGTGCCAGGCGGGGCTGCTGAGATGCTCATTTGCATCTGTCTCCAGCGTCTTTGTCCCGCGCTGGCAGGCAGCCCGCAGGTGTGGCTAGCCGAGGAGCAGCCTTGCTCACCTGCAAGCATGCCGGGTTGCAGGAGCAGCCGCTCACACCCACGGAAAACTCCTGGAATTTGCACCAAAACACCTAGAGCTCCAACTCCAACCCTGGTGGAGACAGAAGCTAAAACAGCTATTTACAAAGAGAGCAAACTAGATAACTAGAGTAGCTTTATATACCACCAGGTAACTAAGACAAGACTTCCATTTACACCCATATCACTATCTGGATAGAGCTGAGTTAATTTTATAGCCAAAGAATGTAGAAAAGAGACAGATAGATGCCAGATGTGGTCATGGCAGTAAAGTCGTTATGTCATGAAACATATCCACTTGATGCCGTGTAAGGATTAAGACGTCCCTTCACCATAAAACACACTGACCTCTCTGTCCACCATGGTGTCTCACAGGATTAGACTATACATTTGTAAAACAGCGCTGAAAGCAGGTTGGGTGGGTGAAGGCACAGCGACAGACGAATGAAGGAAAGAGCTACCCTGCAGTGTCCATGACCAATGGCTGATCCAAGGCCGGCCCTGGAGCCTGAAGGAGCCGGCCTGATCTGGCCTGATTATCCGCTTTTGTTTGGGAGAGCTTGTGGATTGCTGCTCGAGTGCACCTTAGACATCCATAACGGATTAACTACTTACTCCTTCAATATGTCATAGCTTCTCTCTTTTTCTTTCTCTCTCTCTTTCTGCCTTTCTCTGTCTCCCTCCGAGAAGGCGTTAACACTGGCATTTATGTTTTACTGAATGCCAAGCAGAGACATTATGGACATTATGGAAATGTGAATTACTATTGCACTGATGTGATTCATTACTTAAAGATGAGACTGGATGCTTTCGGGTGCTTTCTTAAATAGTTTACTATTTTTAACTGCCCCATGTTTTCAGGTATACACATTAAAAGACTACAAGAGCCTGAACCCAGAGCTGAGACTGGGAGGTCTTGGTCCATCCTGCACGGTCACCCAGGATGTGGTGAGTGCTGTCATACCGTAAGAAAGATCCACAGCAGGAAGGTCTGACATGACATGGGTCCAACTGAGATGTGCAGACCCCTTTTCTTTGTGTTGGTTAAACTAATCCCTAAACAGCTATTTTCAACTATCAAGTGGTTTTGAGGTCTCTTCCTCGCAAATGTAAAAGACTTTTATCTCTTCCAAATGGCATTGAAAGGAATTTACAAATCTAATGAGCACAGGCCTTGGAGAGGGGTATTCCCCATTCTCTGCTTCTCTTTTGTCACTGATGGTGAAACCTTCAATGAATCTGATTTTCTGATGTGTTTCCACAAGGAAGAGACTGATTTGGGTTTGCACACCGGCTCTAGGGAGATGATGAGTTTGATTTGGTTTTGTTTGCTGCTGTGGAGAGGCCCGTGAAAGAGATGCACAATGACAGAGAGAGGCCTCAAGGGAGAAACGGCTTAGGTAATTAAACCTCCCTTTTGTAATCTGCTGTTCTCTCTCTCTTTCTGTTTTCTCCCACCGATGTCAGGCTGAGAAAATTAAACGACAGAAGCTGTATTCAAATGTGATCCGCCAACAGAACAAGAAGATAAGTACAATTCCTTTTCTGCCAGACAGGAACACATTGGGTGCTGAGAACAGGGACGCCATTCCCAGGATCAAGGTGGGAGCAGAAAACACTCCTGCTGTGTCAGCATGGACCACAGGAACTTTATCTGGGCAAATCTGATTTGCCTATTACAGCAGTTTTATTTCACCAAACTTTGAATTGTGTTGTTAATAAATGAGATTTCATCAAGTAATTATGAGTTCGTTTCCCAGAGATTTAAAGTCGTCCTGAGTTACTGTGCTGGTTTGTCATCCAGTATCAAGCCCAGTGACATGCTAGTGATTCGCAATATGCAGCACACATCTGTTCTACTTCCTGTCAGGCATCTCTAGCCTAAAGTCTATCATTTATAAATGTGTGTGTCCAGGCTTTGGAGTATGCCAAAACCATAGTGAAGCCCAAAGGGCGTCAGCAGTGGAAGGAGAGGCCCAGTGCCAAGCAGGAGAAGGAGTGGGTGTCTGAACAGCCTGCTGTTCTGGGACTGGATCTCCCCCAGCTGACCGCTCTGGACATGCTGAGAAAACGTCACGAGGAGGAGAAGCAGGCAGTGGCTCACATCACACACCTTCACGCTAACTCAACTGTACTGTCCGCCAACACACACTGAACAGGTAGTCTACAGAAATACACCAACACCTGCTGAACTGGTGGCACATCACACACCTTCACCCTAGCTCATCTGTACTGTCCGCCAACACGCACTGAACAGCCTTAAGAAATACACTGTTAACGCCTGCTGAACATGTCCACAATGTGGCAGATATCATAAATGCATAAGTAACTTGGTTAGTTAAGTACACCTGGATGTCAAGTGAACTTGTCTGTTACGTTGAATGTATCATGTACATTTTTTTCTTTAAAATAACAGATTCACCTAACCAGTTTGTAGAAAATTTAACTAGGAGTTTAACTTTGTTAGACATTTATAGATTTTTTTGTACTTGTATTAGCATTGTGTGGAATGTGGAATGGTGTTAGTGACAAAAATGTACTAGTTGTGCAAATTTCTAAAAAAAAACATGTTAGAAATCAGAAGAACATTTCTTATTAAGTGTCGTCTTTTTTTTTATAACAAATGCATCTGACTGTACTGATTTCTTAAACAGTTACGCAGGCAGGTGTGTTCTGCTGTGCACAGTGTCATGGTGCTATTCTTCTTGTTTCAATACACCTTTTAATCCAAGCAGCAGTCTCATAAACACACCTGGGCACAGTGATGACGGGGCCACTCTGCTGTTCCCAGTTAGTTCCTGGCCATTGCTCTGTGCATTTCCACTCTTCCCTTCCCCTTTCTTTAACTGGGAGGAAAGGGAGGTCAAACATGGATGACACTTTGAAGCCACCCTGATTAGAGCACACAAACTTATTTTCTGTATTTAAGTGATAATTTTCCCCATAAAACAATCTCAAGCACCTATTTTTTTAATGGAAGCTTTAGATCGTTATCAAAGAGCTATTTACTCGTATGTAATATTTTAATTAGATTATAGCCTCTATTTAACCCATCATGTCTGCTTTGATGCTCTGTGTTTTCAGCGTTAAGCCTTAGAAGCGAAGCTAATAAATGCTGGACCTTTTGAATTAATGAGAAATACTGCCTTTCCAGACCGACTCGCTTTGCATCTTTTTATTTTTCCCTTTCCCGCCATAGAAATCAGTTAATTGAAGGAGTCTCTCTCAGCCGCGCATGAAGGAGGTTGAATTAGCATCTCTTTTTACGGACTGGGAGGCCCGGACAGACGTTCAGGCTTTGATCTGTGGGCACTGTTGAAGGAGGCGGCAGGCCCCTGAAAATGAGCTGATGGCACCGCTATTAGAGTGAAATGCATATGCGTCCATGTGTTGCAAAACGCTTAATCTCTTAATTGATCACCTTCCGTACGGCCTATTCTCTGCGCGTTTTTCTATTTTCCGCGGTAAATCAGAATCACGTTTTGAAAACGACATGAATTGCTTTTCAAAGAGTGGAAGAGTGCCACATATCCTGTTAGGGAGGGGGAAACATCCCCATTAGTCTAAACACTTCAAATTAATGCGAGTTTCCCCTGCTATACATGTTAATAACTTTAGGTCCTTAACGACTGGTATTTATGATGACTGAAATATTACTTCTTATTGTGCATTTAAATTGTAGGTTTTGAATACAATGTAGGAGACTAACGCCTGCCATAGGTCCACCTATTGTCTTTGGATTTAAAAAATATTTTACGAACAGCTCAATAATCGCAATTCTTAAATAGATTTAGAATGGTTAATGATCATGATCAGTACAAGACTACATAAATATATTATTTTTCGAACGTGGATGATTCGAGATACCGAATTCGAGATGCAGGTTTGCTAGCAAATGCATTAGTTTATATCACAATATAGCGTAACTATGATGATCCTTTACTGTGCATTACCTGTAGCAGGACGCAGTAGAGTATACCGAGTGGCCTCCTTTATAATAAAACATAGTCGGTGCGAAAGCTGCAAAGATTTTGTTTTTACGACCTAATAGGCTACGTTTTACTGAGGCTACGCAACATTCCGTTTAAATCCACAGCCCTATTTCCTGCATTTGCCACTCCACTGCAGTTATTCGTGTATAAACCGGTGAGTATAGAGATACACGGACTCCTATAAGTGGATACAAATTACGAGATAAAGTTCTGATTTAAACTTTTCACTTACGGGTACACCAAGGCGAAGACTACGCCTTAAAGCAACAGTAATGTAAAAGATGGGACGCCTCACCTCATCCACGGTTCTCTTGTCAGTAGCGGTCTACCTTGAGAATGTTGTAGAAAAAGGAAGCTTAGTGGTACTTAAGTTATTAAAAAACAATAAAACAATTGTAATTTGTATATTTGTTTGTTTTTTAGGGTGAGTGAGAAATATTTAGACACGCTATTAGATGTTTTTACTATGTCAATATACAACTGAAGTATATAAAATGTAAAGAATTCTTCGATTGTACATTTACTGGTAAGCCATTGGAAAATAACAATTTTGACAGTTAGCACCGTTAACACACATGCATAAACTGCTTAGTTCAATGTTAATTTAATGTAATTACTGAAATCTTACTCTAGTGCCAATTGTTGTAGTAATAGTAGCAATAATAATGTAGTAGTAATAATAATAGCAATAATGGCAGTAGCAGTAGTAGCAGTAGTAGTAGCTTAGCTGTAGTATATTGTTAGTAATAGTAATATAGTATATGTTTTATTTCAGAAGGTTTTCGTGACTGGTTTCTTGAAACTGACATTATTATCTATAATATAATTATTCTAAAATGTATATTTTAGAATATTTGGGGAGTCAGATAAGGAATATAAAGCATGCTGATGTAGTTTGAAAAGAAGAAGACATCTTTGATTTTGAACAAATCATGATTTGTTTGATAATTCATTCACTGTACATTATTTTTAACATTTTAGTTAACAAAAGAAAAGTCACAGTTTTAAAACTGATGAACAGTGCGTCAACAACATACTAAAAACATCGTCATTCTCTTGTTCAGTTATTATGCCTTAACTGAAAAACTGCTAAATATTTGTTATATTTACAGATTGTCGATATAATATTTACATTAAAACTCGAAAATTGTTAAGCTAGAAAAAACGAGTGTTTAAGGGCAATAATAATAATAATAATAATAATAATAATAATAATAATAATAATAATAATAATAATAAGCATGCATTAAGTTAAGGTAGATTTAGTTAGACATCCAATTGGAGTCAGTCACTCAACTGATTGTGCAAATTATAAGCGCTTCAATTGTGTAGTTTTAGGTTGATGTTATTTTATAAAAAAAAACTAAATAGAATTTAATGTCTAAAATTACAGCAATCAAAATGTACATTTTACAGTGTTGTGTTAATATTATATGGCCTATAATAAATGTTCAGGAGAGCAGATGTCATCCTCAATATCGACATCATCTTCATTTTCATCGAGAGTGTATCTGTCAGGGCTCATCCCGTTCTTTCCGTCTTCTGTACTTTTCTCGTGCGTTTCACTCACGCTCGTGTTCTCCAGCGATCTGTCCAAGTCATTAGGAGTTTTCTGCTCGTCTTGGGTTTTTCTTAATTGCTTTTTATGCTTCATCCTCCGGTTCTGAAACCAAGTCTTTACCTGCGTAGAAAACAGACAATTTGTCTCAATATATTGCGTATAGCGCACACGCATTTTTAAAATGGATTTTCACTACATTTTAATGCGTGCTCGGTTTTAGTCTTACCTGTGTTTCCGATAAACTGAGCGCAGTCGCCAGCTCCACGCGTTCCGGCGTCGAGAGGTAACGCTGGATCTCGAATCTCTTCTCGAGTCCCGATAACTGCGAATCCGAAAAGACCGTGCGGGCTTTCCTGCGTCTGCAGTGTTTGCCCGGCAGTTCCGGGTGGTGCTGAAATAACGTGGGCATCTGCATCCCTTTAGAAATTAAAAATAAAATTACTCTTGAAAATATTACATAAATTGATGTAGAACATATGAGGCATAGTAACTTATGTAAATGTTTAGACAGTTCAAGTATTTATTTTAAAATAATAACGTTATTTTTATATAGATAACAGCATTTTGATAGTTGTGTTATTCACGATTCTGGCAAGTTGTCTATATAAACAGGGTTCCAGGCTTTATTTACACTACCGTATGTTTAAATAATTAATTTTCTCTGTGATAGGATTTTTCTGAGAATGTGAGAAGTTATCCAATGTATGGACCTAATTCCGTGAACTACTCAAATTATTAACTCAATTTCGTTCCAATTAACCAACCAAACGCATGTAGGAGCCACAAGGAAAATATTTGTTACTTTTTACATCAACAGTTGAATTTCTAGGCCTGTGTGCAGAAACAGAGCGTGCTGAGTTCTTACCGGAGGTGAAGAAATAGGGGTGATGCTCAGGTTTGTGTAGCGGGTGGTGCGGATGAGGCGCCAGGATTGGAGTTGGCATGAGGGGATATCCATATTCAAGAAGAGGCATCCGGGACGCCAGAGAGTTGGAAAAAGGTGATGGAAATACTTCTCGCAACGGCTTGGGTTTGTGTAGCAAAATATCTTCAATGAAGAACGATGTTGACCTCTGGGCAGGCATCTGTGCAGCAGGAGATGTGTAGTTTAGATTCATCTCAGACCTCTGCGAAAACGCACAGATTCGGTCCGTTAGAAAGTTCCTGTCGCTATTTGTACCTCAAAACAAGTCAGTTTACCTCCGTCTCCGGAGCTTTAAAAAGATGAAACGTAATCTCTTTGTAACCGGTGAGCGCCGCCAGGTACATTACTATTTATTGGGGGAGACTGACAGCTGCAAATTGTGGTCTAGATTTGTACTCAGCCAATAGCGCGACTGCGGGGCGGAGAATTGAATTAGTTCTTTATGGATTAATTATACGGGCAGCAGTGAGAGGGAGGGTCGCTCCCCGTGGTGCTGAAAAGCTGCACCACGAGCGCTCGATTCCTGCAGCTTCTGCGCCGTAGACCATGACCATTCCAACATGCTGCTTCTGTTATTTTTGTTGACTTGAGTGACTGGAGAAGTCTGATTTTTTTATAACTAAATCACTAATCTATTCAGAAAGGGTTGTAAAACAAACGTAGGCCGCAAACCATTTTATTCTGCAAGGGTCCTGGCCAGTTTCAATTACCGTTAGTAAACAGCTCCTATTTTATGTTAAACGCCACATTCATGTTTAGTATCGAAATACTGTTTCGAAACTAAAGCTACGTCTATAAAAGAAAAAAGGCACGGTATTCTCGTGGGACTTTTATGACAGTGTAGACTATTGGTTTTGTTTTGTGCTGTGATTCTAATTTCATAGTGTTTCCCCTTTGAGAAAAGCCTTAGCCAATTACTCTTTTCTTCTAAGCGATCTTCGAATCACTCGGTGCCAGATATTCCGTGATTTGTTACTGTGAGATTGTATTTAATTGTAGTATTG